>NC_082662.1:186544735-186848563 GCF_025265405.1 Mesoplodon densirostris | reverse complement strand
CCTTGGCTTTATTAAGTGCTCTTTTCATTATACTTATTTTGTTAAAGTATGTTTTCTACTGAGGATTCTCATAATAACTACGACAATTTCATTGGCCCTTTAAGGGTCTGAATACTATTCAAATATTCACTCATTCATTCATTCTTCCATTCAATGAAAATTTTTTGAGCACTTGTCAAGTATCAGGCACCATTCTAGCCACCTGTGGACACAGCAGCAAACAAACACAAAAATTCGTGCCCACGTGGAGCTTACGTTCCGGTTAAAAAGACAGACAATGGACAACATAATTAGGGAAAATACATAACATGGGAATAAGGATAGATGGAAAGGAGGAAATAAAGTCAGAGAAAAGGAGTGTGGGAGGTGGTACAGTTTTACGTAGGTGGTCAGAAAAGGGTTCAGTGAGAAACTGACATTGAATAAAGCAAGGGAGGACAGATCTATCTCTTATCTCTCTATATCTATCATCTATCATTTATTATCTATTATCTATCATCTATATCATCTATCATTTATTATCTATCATCTATCTGTATCTATCATCTATAATTTATTATCTAATATCTACCTGTATCTATCATTTATCATCTATGTATTATCTATCATCTATCTCTATCATCTATCATTTATTATCTATCTATCACTTATCTATTTATTTATTTATCTATTATTTAACTATTATCAATCTATCATCTATCATTCATTATCTATGTATTTATTATCTATCATCTATATCATCTATCATTGATTATTATCTAACTCATCTATCATTTACCATCTATCTATGTATTTATTATCAATCTATCATCTATCTCTATCATCTATCATTTATTATCTATGTATCTATTATCTATCTATCACCTATCTCTATCATCTAACATTTATTATGTATCTATTTATCTCCCTATCTATCTATCTATCTATCTACATATAGTTCAGGGAGAAGAACTTTGTGAGCAGACACAACCGCAAGGCAAGGTCTGAGCAGAAATGAGCCTGCCCTCCTGGAGGAGATACTACCAACACAGTTAGCAGATTGAGGGAGGGACAGATGTAGGAAATGAGGCCAAACAATTAAAAGTGTACGGACAGACTACTTGCTGCAGGACTGTTCAAAAAAATAATCCATGAATTAGTGTCAAGATAAATACAGGCATTGAGAGAAAGTGTTTACACACTTTTATAGCTATTTGACATTACTGTGACATCCATGTATGTCATCACTGTTTGAATCCACATGCCTTTTTTTAAAAGTTTCTATTAATTTTTATTTATTTTTACAACGGTGTTGGTTCATGCAAACATGGGGGATGGCTCTACAGATAGCTGGAGAAGAACTAATTTGGAGACTGTGTCTCTTTCTCTGAATAAGATGAAGAGGAATTGGTGTTTAAGGAGAGGAGAGACAGGATATGGCTTACTTATTAGAAGGTCACTCTGGCTTCTGTGTTAGGAAACGAGAGAAAAAGGACAGGGGCCTAAAGTTGGACATGAGTTAGGTGGCTCTTGAAAGGACAGATAATGGAAGAGGGTGACACAGGCCAGAGTGAATGCAGGGGATATAGTAAGATGTGCACAGGTCCTGGATCTATTTTTGAAGAAAGAGAAAAAAGAAAATTGGAAGATTACATATGAAATGTGAGATAAAGAAGAATCAAGGGTGACTCAAAGTTCTGGTCTGAGCAATTAGAAGAAATTGCCATTTACTCAGATAATGTAGCTTGGGAAAAGAGCAGTCTTGGCTGGTGGAGGAGAAATAGAATGCCAGTCAGGAGGTCTGCTTGGGGCATATTAATTTTGAGAGACCTATTATACAGCCAAGAAAAGAATGTCATAAAGGAATTAACTTTTTTTTTTTTTTTACAATAGGTCCTTGTTTGTTATCTATTTTAAATATAGCAGTATGTACATGTCAATCCCAATCTCCCAATCTATCCCTCCTCCCACCCTTCCCTCACTGGTAACCATAAGTTCATTCTCTAAGTCTGTGAGTCTGTTTCTGTTTTGTAAATAAGTTCATTTGAATCATTTTTGTTTTTTAGATTCCACAAATAAACTATATCACATGGTATTTGTCTTATTCTGTCTGACTACACTTAGTAGTCCATCCATATTGCTGCAAATGGCATTATTTCATTCTTTTTTAATGGCTGAGTAATATTCCATTGTACATATGTACCACATCTTCTTTATCCATTCCTGTGTCAATAGGCATTTAGGTCGCTTCCATGTCCTGGTTATTGTAAATAGTGCTGCAATGAATATTGGGGTGCATGTATCCCTTCAAACCAGGTTTTTCTCCAGATATATGCCAAGGAGTGGGATTGCTGGATCACATGGTAGCTCTATTTTTAGTTTTTTAAGGAACCTCCATACTGTTTTCCATAGTGGCTGTACCAATTTACATTCCCACCAACAGTGTAGGAGGGTTCCCTTTTCTCCACACCCTCTGCAGCATTTATTGTTTGTAGATTTTTTTGATGATGGCCATTCTGTCTGGTGTGAGGTGATATCTCCTTGTAGATTTGACTTGCATTTCTCTAATAATTAACGATGTTGAACATCTTTTCATGTGCTTTTTAGTCATCTGTATGTCTCTTTTGGAGAATTGTCTATTTAGGTCTTCTGCCCTTTTTTGATTGGGTTGTTTGTTTGTTTTTTTTTCGATATTGAGCCACATGAGCTGTTTGTAAATTTTGGAGCCTAATCCCTTGTCAGGAATTGAGTTTAAGAAAGACGGAAAGTGAAGAAAGTGCTGACATTTATGTTTAACGATGAAAGCATTCAAATGATGAAAACAAGTTAAAAGACTGGCATTTCAAACAAATAAAAGTCACCCTGGATTGTTTATGTTCCAGACCCTGGACCAGTCTTAAGTGTTGTAACATGCATTTTCAGATTTGATTTGTACAGTAGTTCTTCCAAAGTGAGCATTATTTTCCTCTTTTTTTTTTTTTTTTTTTTTGATAGGGGAGACTGGTACTCAGAAGACTAAGCATTTTGCCAAAGAGAGCATATAAGATTAATAAATGAAATGCAAAATACAACAGATAACTATATTAACTCCTTATTAAATAACCATTAAAAGCTACTATTATTATTTTATTTCAGAGGATAAAAATTAGAATCAATATATTAAGTATCTTCCTCGAGGTCTTACAGTCTGTAATTGGTGGAAACACAATTTCAATACTGTTGAATAGACACACAGAGACCAAGATATTAAATAATTATAGTCAACTGCTTCCTCTAGGAGAGCAAGTATTCACAATTTGGTACTTCCATTCTAGAACTCAGGTATTTCCTGCTATCCCAGCTGTTTTCTTTTAAATTTAGTTCTCAAAACTTGAGCATGAATCAGAATCACATGGAGAATTTATTACATACAGATTCTTGGGTCCTCTCTCCCAAAGTTCTGATTCAGTTTGTCTGGGCTGTGGTTTAATGATTTATGTTTCTAACAAGCTCCCTGGAGATACTGAGGATGACACCTCTGTTTTGGAAAATGTATTTTGAGAACCATTGCTCTATTGTATGGAGTATTACAATATTGTGAACTCCAAATATAGTATACTAATATGTATAGTTTTTCTAAAAGAATTATGTCTCAATATAATTATGCCAGGCCTCCCATATTCAAAGAGAGGCCACAAATCTTTGAGTGTGTTATCAAAATGATTTTCTGGCTTGGCCCGCTTTAAGATAGGGCATCTTTCCTGAAAGAGACAGGCAAAACCACAATGACAATTTTATACGGAGAGAAATCATGCTGACAGCAGGCAGTTTCTTCCAAGCAGAAAAGGGGTGTCACACTCAATTACCTCTCTGGAACTATGGTGAAAAGGAGCCAGGTGAATAGCTGCATTATGAATAGAGTCTTTTTTGTTTGTTTGTTTGTTTTCTTGTAGTTCAAAAGATATAGGATTGGAGAGACTACACCAATGATACCAATAAGAAAGCAGAATGCAAAGAATATGCAGGACTAGAGTAATAATGACAAAGATGGGGAAAATTTAGCTCCACCATACAAATATTTCTCAATGCAATTTGCCCTTATAGGTCATCATTTGACCATCTGACATACTAATTTTACAGTTATATGGTTCTCTGTAAATGGTACTTATTATTCACCTTTTATTGTTTTCTTTTTCAACTTTACTGATAAAACGTTATAGTCAAATTTATAATTCACTTCACTACACCTGTACTTAGTAATTCATGGAAAGCTTTTAATGCACTTTCAGGTTCCATCATTTGACATTCGGCTGAATTGCCCATGTAATAATTTCAGCGGAATATTTAATAGTCTTGCAAACAAAAACATTCTTGAAGATGCTCATTTAAAGGAATATATTTGAATTTCTTTTAATAGCTATAAGCCCTACATTTTTTATTCTTTCTTCCTTTTTTTGACTTCTAGGAAGTAAGTGTATGGAATGAATTTTCCAAGTACCTTAGTATACTATATGCTCTAGTGCTCATTAGCAAAATGTAAGTGACATGTCTGAAATCAAAGACACCAAAATATGTTTTTAAAACCTTGGTTTAAAAGGCTAGTGTAAAATGTTCAAATAATTAACAGCTCTGCAGATTATAATACACTGTGATGGCATTAAAGGATCCAGGCTGCCAGCCATGTTTAAGGAATAAATTCTCATTTCCACCCCTTGTTTCCCTCATTTCATTTCTTTTTGACACTTTTTCTCACTGAAGTATTAGGTGATAATAACACATAAATTCTCAAAATTTAATTAGGATCAAATACTTTTTTCTCTCATTAATAAGTAATCTAAATAGTTACTATTATTTTTCCCTTTAAAAATGAAAAATTATACTAATTTTGACAATTTTTCATGTGAAAAATTGTTTTTTATGAGCCACATCATTAATCTCTTTTTCACTGAACAGAATTATTTATGACATGGACCTGTACTTTAATGGACCTATAAATAAATATTTTATGTTAAAATCTTAAGAAAGGTGGTTTTAAAAATATGAAAATCATGCTTATTTAATAGTTGAGCATTATACACATTGGGTACTTTATATGTAAACCCTGCATATTGTATTTTGTAGTATAAAATATTTAAGCAGTTTTTCATTTATAATGCTCACGTACAAAATTCACAAGTACTAAAATATATTGTTTTTGAATTTGGTCCCTAAATCCTCAGTTTCCTCCCCAGAGACAGCCGCTAACATCACTTTCTTTTAATCATTTGAACTCTATTCCATGCATCACACAATGCCTATTCATAATTATATCTTTGTTATTATCTTGAGCAAGTTATATCAAATTATACATATTATTCTACATTTGCTATTTATACTTAATACTCTCCCTTGCAGATTTTCTTACACTAGGACATGTGTAGTTTCCTTATCTTCTTAAAGATTATGGAAATATTTAATGGATGTGTATGATTCATGGAGCTCTAATCTTTATAGCTTACAATATTTTAGAAGAAAAAATCACCTATGAACCATATTATATATACATTATTTTGCAAACTTTCAATTATATCTTTAGGAAATTAACTAAATATGGAATTTCTAGATCAAAAGATAATCTTTAGTTTTGATAGGAATTCTTTTTTATTTTTATTTTTATTGAAGTATAGTTGATGTACAATATTATATAAGCTACAAATGTACTCAATTTTAAAGGTTATACTCTATTTATAGTTATTATAAAATATGGCCTATATTCCCTGTGTTGTACAATATATCCTTGTAGCTTATTTTATACATAATAGTTTGTACCTCTTAATCCCCTACCCCTATACTGCCCCTCCCGCCTTCCTTCTCCCCACTGATAACCACTACTTTGTTCTTTATATCTTTGAGACTGCTTCTTTTCTGTTATATTCACTAGTGTGTTGTATTTTTTTGGATTCCACATATAAGTGATATCATACAGTATTTGTCTTTCTGTGTCTGACTTATTTCACTCAGCATAATACCCTCCAAATCCATCCATGTTGCTGCAAATGGCAAAATTTCATTCATTTTTATGGTTGAGTAGTATTCCATTGTGTGTGTGTGTGTGTGTGTGTGTGTATACCACATCCTCTTTATTCATCTGTTGATGGACACTTAGGTTGCTTCCATATCTTGGCAACTGTAAATAATGCCACTATGAACATTGGGGTACATTTGTCTTTTAAAATTAGTATTTTTGCTTTTTTCAGATATATACCTAGGAGTGGAATCACTGGGTCATATGGTAATTCTATTTTTAGTCTTTTGAGAAACTTCCATATTGTTTTCCACAGTGGCTGAACAAATTTACATTCCTGTCACCAGTGTGCAAGGGTTCCCTTTTCTCTACATCCTTGCCAAATTTTGTTATTTGTGTTTTTTTTGATGATAGCCATTCTGACAAGTGCAAGATGATATCTCATTGTGGTTTTGATTTGCATTTCCCTGGTGGTTAGTGATGTTGAGCATCTTTTCATATGCCTGTAGGTCACCTGCATTTCCTCTTTGGAAAGAAAATGTCTATTCAATTCTTCTGGCCATTTATTAATTCAGTTGTTTGTCTTTTTGATGTTGAGTTGTATGAGCTGTTTATATATGTTGGATATTAACCCCTTATCTGTCATATGATCAGCAAATATTTTCTCCCATTCAGAAGGTTGTCTTTTGGTTTTGTCAATGGTTTCCTTTGCTCTGTCAAAGCTTTTAAGTTTAATTAGGTCCCATTTGCTTATTTTTGCTTTGTTTTGATAGAAATTCTTAATGACTGCCCAATTAGTTTGAAATTTCATTCCAACTAACATATAAAAAAAAAACTCAACAAAAGATTGAGTTATCAAAATTGGTCAATACAATAAAATAAAAATTGTATCTTTAATTTAGCATTTCTATCATTGTGATTGACATTGAGCATCTTTTTTGTATTAAGAATGATTTATGCTTGATTTTTCTGTAAAACCATGTTAAGAATCCTTTCCTTTTATTTCCCTAATTGCATTGTTGATCTTGATAATAAAAACTTTCAGGATTATATATTCTTTATACATAAATATTATATATATTATGTTTATTATATACATGTATAATAAAAATTATCAATATCTGATTCCTTGGCAATAAGAGAGGTTTCATATGGATCACCCTAATAGTATTAAAATGGACACTTTGCTTGTGGAATGAGTTGATTTTTTTTTATTTTGAGTCTAGTTTGTTGTTTTGTCTTTTGAAAACCATGATTGTAGTTTATTTTGTGATTTTGCTTTGCCATGTAGACAGGTCAAAATCTTGTAATCAAATTTTTTATTTTTAACTATTTTTGACTTTTCAGTTTTAAGTCTTTCCCAAGACTTTTGCCATCAAAATTATTAAATTAACTTAATTAAACTATCAAATTATTAAAACAACCACAGAAAACAACAGGACATCTCAGAGTATTTTTAAAAGTTATTAAAATTTAATTTTCTACTAGTGAATCTTTGACACATCTGTAAATGAATTTAATAAAATATTTGGTAAGAGTCAAAATCTATTATTTCCCCAAGTCACTAGCTAGAAGTATCAATAAAATCTGTTGAAAAATTCATATTTCTTCTTCTCATTTGAAATGGCAAATTTCCTGTATTTTTGAACTTACCTTTCTCCTGCCCACTGATTTTTCTCTTCATGCACCAGGATAACTATGATCTAAATATTGTGATTTTATATGTTTAAATATTTAGAAAAACTGGCAGCCTATCCTTATACTACCTTTCTGACCTATTCTTATTCTTTTATACATGCTTACTTTTATATAACTTTAGACTGAACTTGGTTAGTTTGTGTTAGTATGTATATGTTTGTGTATACACATGTATATTTTTTAAAGTTTTTAGTTATATATTACCACATAGCAAAATTATGTGAACCTTGGCAGTGTAAAACAACAAACATTTTTTAACCCACTTGTCATTTTCTGAGTGCCTGGGATTCTTGAATGGATTAACTGGGCTCTCACTAGGTTGCAGTTATGCTGAAGGGCAGGGTCTCAGACGTCTGAAGGCTCAACTAAGGCTCAAGAGTTTGCTTCTGAACTCACTCATGTGGCTGTTGGAACCATCAGTTCCTTGCTGGCTGTTGGCCTAAGGCTTCAGTTCCCTGGCAGTTGGGCCTCCCCATGGGTTGCTCAAAACATAGCAACTTGTTTCCCCAGAGTGACCTAAGGAAGAGAGAGAGAGAAAAAAAAAGAAAAATAAGACAGAAGTCACAGATTTAATAACAATTTTGGAAGTGATGCAACATCAATTTTGCCATATGTTGTTCAGATAGAGCAACTCCAGTACAATGTAGGCAAGGCCTACACAAGGGTGTGAAAACCAAGATGAAGAGATCACAGGGGTCCGTGTGGAGGTTGGCTACCACCGTCTGTCCTCTGGCGCACAATGCTTCATGTCCTTCCCACATGCAAAATGCACTCAACTCTTCCTAAGTTACACAGATACCTTGTTCCATAACTGCATCATCTCCAAGTCCAGAATCTTGTGTCTAAATCAAGTCCAGGTGTGGTTGAGTGTTTCATTCCCTCAGTTAGTCAATCAACCAGCTGGAGGATTAATCTTAATCTATGTCAGATCCTGGGGCCTAACCATGGACCAGAAAGAAAGAACTCAGTGCTTTTATTTTAAGGCACCACCAAATAATTTTGTTTGTGAGACAGAAAATGTGTGTTTGGACTTGAGAACTAGAGGAACATCATTTAAACTCTCTAAACCATAGATTTCTTTTCTGAGAATTTTATATATTAAGGTCTAACCAACTATATAATTCTGATACAGTGAAGATTAGTTTAAAATAATGGATCCCAAACTTTTTTCCTATGTTTTCTGCCACCACAATCTCCACCAGTATCTCCCTCACGTCAGTAACAATTCTTATTCATGTAGTAATTGTTCAGATAGGAAGGCAAAAGGCTAGACATTGAGTAGATTAGAAAATCTCTTGATGGGGTAACTAATTTAATTGAGTGACATTTGTAAATCTCAAAGGATAATAAAATGTAAAATGCTATCATTTTTTTCTTTGTTACAAATGTATCTCTATTTTATTCACATTTTCAAAACCATATTTCAAGTACTAGTCAACTCACTGTATTTACTACAAAGTATTCTATCTTTCCTTTTTATTTTCCCCAGTGTCACTTCACTATAATTAGTACTATACTTGGTCACAAGATTAAAATGTTACTTTTCTTAAGTTACTGATTGTATTAACCTAACACATGCCTCCTCCTGCAAAGATACATACACACACACACACACACACACACACACACACATATATATGTATATGTATATATATCCTTGTCCTCATACCCTGGAACATGTGAATGCTACCGAATTTGGTAAAGCATTGCAGATGTGATTAAGGATCTCAAAATGGGGAGATTATCCTGGATTATCCATGTGAGGCCTAAATTCTATCACTTGCATGTATCCTTATAAGAGACAGGCAGAGAGAGATTTCACATGCACACACATGCACATGTACATGAAAATGTGATGTAAAGATGTAGCAGAGAGATATTTGAAGATGCTGGCCTTGAAGACTGGAGTGGTGTGGCCTAGCTCAAGGAATGCTGACAGCCACCAGAAGCTGAAAGGGCAAGAAATAGCATCTTTTTTAGAGCCTCTGGAGGGAGTGCAGCCTTGCCGAAACATTTATTTTGACCCATTGATACTGATTTTGGACTACTGGCCTACAGAACTATGAGAAAATAAATTTCTGTTGCTTTAAGCCACCAGATTTGTGGTAATTTATTATAGTAGCTACAGGGAACCAATATACTGATCAAAAGCTTTCAGTGATCTACTTATCCAATGACTGAAATGAATATTCCTTGGACTGCCCTAAAGCACTCATAATTTTGGCCTGCTATAAACTGTTTATATTTTATTCCAAGGGTGAGCAAACTGTTTGGAATAGAGCAGACCAAAAATATTCTGGGCTTTGTCAGCCATATGGCCTTTGTCAAAATTACTCAGTGCTGCCATGGTAGCAAGCAAGCAGCCATAGACAGCATGTAAATGAATGAGTGTAGCTGTGTGCCAATAAAACTTTATGTATAAAAATAGGTGGTGGCCTGGATCTGACCCACAGGGAATATTTTTTGACCCCATTCTATATCATATACTTCCTTTTTTCCAATAATTCCCCTTCCCTTGTTTCACACTATACAGTGACTAGGCAGTATTCATTCTGATACCACCCACAGATTATATACTGTGAATTTACTGTATTAACCACAAATATTTGTTGAATGAATAAGTGAATAAAATTCTAATCTCTGATCTTACTAGTGTGCACATTTCCTTCAATACATGGTGAGTGCATTTAATTTGTATCCCTTTGCTTTAACCATGGAAGAATATTTCCCTTTTTCCTTCACCTATGGGAATACTAATCACTCATTAGGGCTAATTGTAATACAATCCTCTTCTTGAAAACTACTTCAAATACTGTAACTGTTACTAATCTACCATGTGTCATGTATATCATCAGCATCCCTTATTTGACATAACACATACTAACTTCTATTGCAAACATTGTAAATATCAGTACTTAACCTGGGTGTTTCCATAATTTCCTTCAGAGCCAATATTTTGGCCCCGTACAACTGTTACAGATTTCTGATAACATGACATAATCTTAAGGATATATTTAGTGTTTTTTTGCCTTTCAAATGCAATTTCTTTGCATATTGAGAAGCACTGATTCTATCTCTGCATAAAAAAGCAGAAGCCTCTATTTTCAGCTCATAAGTGTAGAACTTCTGTTTCTCTTTTCCAAATAAGTATTCATATTGATTTTCAGAACAATTTTTTTAGAAAATTTACTACTTAATATTGATATTCATCTTGATCATAGCTGATGTTAAATTCTGCAGTTACAAACTTACAGCAAAATATGTTAAAAAAAAAAAAACCAACAGACAACTGCTCACATTGTTGTTTGTACCATATACTATCCACAAAATATTGTGTGCCATGCCGTATTGCATGCAAAACATAGTAAGTTGTGGTCCATTTTGTTAAAGATCCTGTAGCAGACAAATGAATTCACATATTCATAATGAATAGAACAGAATCCAGTTTCCTATATTAAATCAGAGAAGCACCATTTGAGCTCGAGCATTGAAAAGACATGAGAGTGTATACAGAATATTGAATCTTTGCCCATATGTTCTCCTCAAATTAAAATGAATTCTATTGTCATTCCAGTATATAAATTACCTCGATTAAAGATATTATTTTAACCTTACTGAAACCACCAGCAGCATAACATTCCTGACCTCTGAAAAGCCATGATATATTTTAGTTGAATTTTGGAAAGCTCAGCTTATGTAGGAAAAATCTTTGCCAAGAAAGCACTGCTTTTTATGTTGTTATTTTTTCTTACATCTTTAATAATTCATTGTTTTCTTGTGCTCTAAACTCCCCCAAAAGATCACTTAAGAATTTAAAAAACATATTTCACCCATTCCTATCTGTTCCCACAAGGTCCCCTAGAGAAAGTTTTGCAAAGTATGGTAATCAGATATGCAGACACAAAGAGGAGAGTATTAAATTATAGTATTTTGAATTTTTCTCTAAAAATAATGTATATACATAATCCTCACTAAATAATATAGTATAACTCATTTTCTACAGAGCTTGTTTTCTCATTAAAGTTAAATTAAAAATGACTCCATACTTGGGACAGTATAAATTAATCGGCATCATCACTGGCTCATTCGTTTATTCAGGAAGCATTTGTTGCAGGCCTACTATGGAATAATATTTTGATACACTTCAGTTTATTTTATTACATTCTTTATAGAAGAACAAACAAAAATTCTACTTTTAATTTGTATAATTAACCTAACTGAATGCCTTTGATATTACAAGAGAAAACAGAATTTTCTTCTCAGCTAATTCTTTACTTTATTAATGCCTTTTACATGGGAGCTAGGTATCTGTCTTGTCTTTATGCTGGGACAAATTTTAACTTTAAAGTTCACTTAAACAGTATTTTGCTTAAACTTCTAAAAAAATTATTCATTAAAATCTTCAGACTGACTTCTTATTTATGCTTTTTTTTACTCTTTTAGTTATACTCTTTGTTAACTTACCGATACACTGTAAATGGCAAAATTAATGGTCTAATCACACTGTGTTACATTTCTGAATCAAATATATATTAGTGTAATTTTAAAATTATATTATGAAACATACAAAATTAAAAGCACCATAATTAGCAAATACAAATTTAAAGTCTGAATTTGTTATAAAATTGTTTTATAAAATACAACTTCCTTGAATTTCAGTAATATTTATTTTTTCTTCCTTCAGTTGAATCATGTTGGTTTATACTTTATTAGAAAGAAAACACAAATCAAGGCCTAAGGTATAGTCTATATTTTCTCTACCCAGGGTTTATTCAACTTCTTTCCCTTTTCTAATTCCTAGGATCTACAAAACATTTTCCCTTTACTTTATTTTTTAATTTTTTTAATTTTTATTTTATGTTGGAGTATAGTTGATTTACAATGTTGTGTTAGTTTGTGTACAACAAAGTGATTTAGTTATACATATACGTATATCTATTTTTTTTCAGATTCTTTTCCCATATAGGTTATTACAGAGTATTTAGTAGAGTTCCCTGTGCTATACTGTACATCCTTGTTGATGATCTATTTTATATAATAGTGTGTAGATGTTAATCCCAACCTCCTAATTTATCTCTCCCCCCCAGCTTTCCCCTTTAGTAACCATAAGTTTGTTTTCTAAGTCTGTGAGTCTGTTTCTGCTTTGTAAATAAGTTCATTTGTATCATTTTTTAGATTCCAAATATAAGTGATATCATATGGTATTTGTCTTTCTCTGTCTGACTTACTTCACTTAGTATGATCATCTCCAGGTACATCCATGTTGCTGCAAATGACATTATTTCATTCTTTTTTTATGGCTAATATCCCATTGTGTGTGTGTATATATATGTATATATATATATATATATATATATATATACACACTGTATATATACAATATACATTGTATATATACACTGTATATATACAATGTATATTGTATATATACAGTGTGTATATATATACAATGTTTATATACTATATACAATGTATATATACTATATATAGATATATATACATTGTGTGTATATATATATACCAATACATATACATTGTGTATTTATATATGTGTATATATATATATATATATATATATATATATACACACACCATATCTTCTTTATCCATTTCTCTGTTGATGGACACTTAGGTTGCTTCCATGTCTTGGCTGTTGTAAATAGTGCTGCTCTGATCATTGGGGTGCATGTACCTTTTCAAAATATGGTTTTGTCTGGATATATGCCCAGGAGTGGGATTGCTGGATCATATGGTAGCTCTACTTTTAGTTTTTTAATGAACTTCCATACTGTTCTCCATAGTGGCTGCACCAATTTACATTCCCACTTCTAATTTATATTGCCATTGCAGTTGATTGGTTAAAAGAACAAAAAAATAAGTCTAATGTGTACTGGATATTTCTTAAAGCCACGGGTAATAATTGGAGAAAGAGATGAACTGAAGTAAGTGGTTTGAAAGCAGAAAGGAAAGAAATTGCACATTTTCGAAGAAAGCCCTTTTCTGTTTGCAGACTGAAGTCCAAAATGGGCCAGTCATAATCTGGAGATTGAGAAATTTAGAAAAATTAAATGATGTGCCCCATGCCAAGTTTTACAATACAGAGACAGGTCCTGTCTCAATATTTTACAATATTGAGACAGGACTGAGTCAGACAAAAGATATCTCAAACAGAATAAGCTGATATTCCCAGACCTTTCTCATATACGAACCGTTAAGCACTTAATGGGATTAATGTGTGGGGAGCAGTGAGGGAGTGCCAGTTAGAGAAAGAAGAGATGAGAAAAATGTTATTTGGAAATTGAAGCTGATTTAGAGCTAGATATAGAACACAAATTTGGGGTGACTGCCCTAAGGTGTTGGTTTTGCATTGCTTGCCTGGAAACAAAGGTGGGGAATATGGAGATGGGGAATATGGAGATGAGATTAGGATTTGTGCAGAGAGAAGGACAGTTTACAGGTAGGACACAAAAGTACCAAAATGCAAGTAAAATACTTAGGCAAGATTTCTAGTTCTCTAGAACTCTAGCTAACAAAGTCAACCAAAAGCAAATAAGCCCTGAAGCCTCCCACGGGTTTGAGGGACATGTGAAATGCCAGGGAAAATTCAGGCCTGGATAACAGTTTGGGATTGCCCATCAGTTTAGGAAATCCACAGGCATCCAACAGGAGTGAATAACAAAGGCACCCTCAAAATGCCTGCTGCAAGGCACAGCAGTGGGGGGTAGCAGCCAGGAGAGCTCTTCTAGATATTAGAGCCTAAAGAATGGTTGGGATTTCTTGATTCTTTTGTACAGCAGGATATGATAGGTACTATCAATGGGTGACTGCTTTTTGTTGTATTCCAACTTTTCCCTTTCCAAATGGAAAATGCACTTACCTCTAAGCAGGGAGCCAGGTATGGAGTAGACCGCAATTCTTTTGGAAAAATTTGTAAGAGACTCAATGGAAATAACAATGGGAAAATAAAGCAGGAAAAGGCTTTGAGAGATTCAGGGGTACAATCTGGACTTTGTAAATTAAGATGCAGGCAGAAAGGAAAGAGAAAATTTGACTTGTAGATATTGGACTTAGTTGAGCATATATGAATTTTATCATGCAGGGATAATAAATGAGAAAAAACATGTTTTGGGGGAAGATGCTGAATTTGTGTTTTGATTTATTGATCACCTTATGCCATCTGTGTGAGGCTTCCCAATAAATTGATGGAAGTCAAGGAAAGAAAGCCTGAGAAACAAAAATGTATTCAACTGTGTTAGAGGCTACAGAGAAAGATCACTAAGATGAGAAGTATATCAGTTCAAAGAGGTATTACCCCCAGGTAATACTCTGTGGATCTGTATCTCAATACAAGGTTGCCCCCATGATATTTGCAAAAGGAATCCAAGACTGGAGAATTCTGGAGACTTCTTCACTACCTCAGCTCCAAAATGTTACACATCTCTTACACTGTTTATATTGGGGGCCAGTCACAACCTTACACAGAGACCCAGGAAGTAAAGAAGAACTGGATATTGGTGAGAAGTGGATAGTGACCTACCTCAAAGAGTGAGGAGGAAACTCTAATACATCAGCTGTTGAGATATAAGCCTAGGAAGAATACTTTCTTTATAACTTTTCAAATAAATGCAAAAACAACCTAATAGATTGAGTCCCGGGAAAACTACAGATTGTTTTTTGTAAATATTTTTTGTTGTTACATTTCAAAATCCCGTATATTTTATTGTAAACCACATATTGTAAATACATAGCTCATATTGTGAGGCATACAGTAAATATTAATGAAAAATAGTTTGTGCATACATTATCTCTAGGAAAAATTGCAGTGAAGGGAAAGAAAGTGACAGCTAAAGAGAAACACAAACCGGATGGGGAAGTGAAGTAAGAGGGCTGGTAATTTCCAGAGAGGGGGAGAAAAAGATTGTGAGTGAACAACAGAAAGATAAAAGTGTGGTCAAGATTAACGTTGGTACCAGTTTTTTTTTTTTCAATGAAACACCATAGAAGATATGAGATGAAATTGACCAAGGACATTTGAAAGGTTTCCAAGGAAGAGAACAACCCCTAGACTGAAGACCATAAATTTGAACAGTAGTTATTGTGGTTATGCAGTATTTTCAAGAATAACCAGTAGTCCCCAAAGGGACTAGAAAGAAAGAATGATAAGGTTAACAAAAGTTTAAGTACCATATAATATTACAGAATATAGCCAAAGTTTAAAGGAATAAGGTAGTTGAAAGTGCAAGTAAAATTATGGTTGTAAAGAAAAATCATTTTGGTATGAAAGTGATGGGCTGAGAGTATAAAGGTGGCATATGAAAAAGTGCAGGTGTTTGAAAGCTTAAGAAAGAGGAAGAGGAAGAGAGATAGGAATAATGGAGTGAAGGAACTAGAAGGGTAGAAACGGTTATGAAAGTTTGATAAGTTGTCATTTGTTTAATTTGTTTGAAGAGTTCTAGGTTGTAATAAGATCAAAAGTGCTGTTTAAAGAGTAATGTGCTGGGAAGGTGTGGAAAGCATGCCAGAGAAATTAAAATGGTATTGATATTAAAATCTAATGTGTTCTCTTGGACATCTTTGTAGACACAGAAGCCATCTAGGATTATGGCAGGAAAGGAAATTGTGATCCAGGGTGCAAATTCTCAATTGATTTGCACTAGAGTCTATAGGCTTAGGAAATTACTCTGGTGAAGATGAACTGAAGATGTAAATGGTAGCAAACAGGTATCAGTGACAGCACCAGATAACCCTGAACATTCGGGTCATGGGATACAAGAAAATTAGCAGCCTTTCGTATATGACATAGGAGAAACTGTGCCCTCAGAGAAGATCCATATTTTAGCTCAGGCAAGGAGGAGACAAAGTCTTAGTAAAGATGCTACATATGATGAGGGTGGGAGAATTTGTTTAAAACGGAACCAAATTAAGGCAGAACAATGGGAATTGTTGGTTAGAAAGTTAGCATTGGAAGATACGGTTTGGTGAGAGAAAGCACAGATCATTTGGAGTGTGGGGTTCTATGACAAACAGTTGATGAATGAGAATTGAATTTGGGAACATGGCAAAGAGTAGCGGAAGTGAGAGGTTCCAGACAGACTCAGACTGAAGAAATACACATGAAACTGTTAAAAATTCATGGTTTGGTTTTTGAAGTGTTGAAACTTGCTGACAGTTCAGATACGCTCAGCGCTTTTAAGCAGCATGGTCCACGAGATAGCTATGTGGTCCTAGAGACACCTTTTAAGATCTGGGCATGGATTTTTTTTTTACACAGTGCTTCAAATAACGTCAACCTCCTGCACTTAGACAGCAGAGCTGCTAATGCCTGATGGTCCACCCTACCTGGCTGTGTAGAATTTCTAACCATGGATCGGGGTAGCCACGGAGAAAGCAGTTTCTGGTTAAGATGCCGTACACCTACTGGTCTTCCTGAGATTCAACAGACATTCTTGAATATCTGTTTCTCAATTGTTACATGCCTTTTCACCACTTTCCTGGGTCTTTAAATGATTGTTTTTGACAACTTTGCCGAGGTTGCTGTTGTTGTTGTGGCTTGGAAAGAGCTCTTTGCTCAGTTGTGCCGGAAGTGCTCCACCCCCACCCTATAATACGTCCCTCTGTTGCATCTTCATCAGGCAACTCCTCTGATTAGGAATTCATCCCGGAGCTCTTTAAAGATGGGGGTGTTTCTTTACACTAGAAACAAATATAAGGGGGAAAATGGAAATGACATGCTGTTATATGTTTAACAATTCGCTCTCTGGCTGTGGGAATTGTACAAGAGCCCAGATTTATAGCATATGCTAGTCTTTTTTCTTTTTTTTTTTAATTTCCATTTATTTATTTATTTTTGGCTACATTGTGTCTTCACTGCTACGCGTGGGCTTTCCCTAGTTGCAGTGTGCGGGCTTCTCTTTGTGGTGGCTTCTCTTCTGGAGCACACACTCTAGGCGTGCAGGCTTCAGTAGTTGTGGTTCATGGGCTTAGTTACTCCGCAGTGTGTGGGATCTTCCCAGACCAGGATTGAAACTGTGTCCCCTTCATTGGCAGGCAGATTCTTTTGTGTGTGTGTGTGTGTGGTACGCTGGCCTCTCACTGTTGTGGCCACTCCTGTTGCGGAGCACAGGCTCCGGACACACAGGCTCAGCGGCCATGGCTCATGATCCTAGCCGCTCCACGGCATGTGGGATCTTCCCGGACCGGGGCATAAACCCATGTCCCCTGCATTGGCAGGCAGACTCAACCACTGCACCACCAGGGAAGCCTTTTTTTTTTTTTTAACATCTTTATTGGAGTATAACTGCTTTACAATGGTGTGTTAGTTTCTGCTTTATAACAAAGTGAATCAGTTATACATATACATATGTTCCCATATTCTTCCCTCTTGTGTCTCCCTCCCTCCCACCCTTCCTATCCCACCCCTCTAGGTGGTCACAAAGCACCGAACTGATCTCCCTGTGCCATGCGGCTGCTTCCCACTAGCTATCTATTTTACATTTCGTAGTGTATACATGTCCATGCCACTCTTTCCCTTTGTCATAGCTTACCCTTCCCCCTCCCCATATCCTCAAGTCCATTCTCTAGTAGGTCTGTGTCTTTATTCCCGTCTTACCACTAGGTTCTTCATGACCATTTTTTTTTCCCTTAGATTCCATATATATGTGTTAACATAAGGTATTTGTTTTTCTCTTTCTGACTTACTTCACTCTGTATGACAGAATGTAGGTCCATCCATCTCATTACAAATAACTTAATTTTGTTTCTTTTTTATGGCTGAGTAATATTCCATTGTATATATGTGCCACATCTTCTTTATCCATTCATCCAAAAGAATATACAGTGGAGAAAAGACAGCTTCTTCAATAAGTGGTGCTGGGAAAACTGGACAGGTACATGTAAAAGTGTGAGATTAGAACACTCCCTAACACCATACACAAAAATAAGCTCAAAATGGATTAAAGACCTAAATGTAACGCCAGACACCATCAAACTCTTAAAGGAAAATGTAAGCAGAACACCCTATGACATAAATCACAGCAAGATCCTTTTTGACCCACCTCCTAGAGAAATGGAAATAAAAACAAAAATAAACAAATGGGACCTAATGAAACTTAAAAACTTTTGCACAGCAAAGGAAACCATAAACAAGACCAAAAGACAACCCTCAGAATGGGTGAAAATATTTGCAGATGAAGCAACTGACAAAGGATTCATCTCCAAAATTTACAAGCAGCTCATGCAGCTCAATAACAAAAAGACAAAAAACACAATCCCAAAATGGGCAGAAGACATAAACAGACATTTCTCCAAAGAACATATACAGATTGCCAATAAACACATGGAAGAATGCTCAACATCATTAATCATTAGAGAAATGCAAATCAAAACTACAATGAGATATCATCTCACACCGGTCAGAATGGCCATCCTCAGAAAATCTGCAAACAGTAAATGCTGGAGAGGGTGTAGAGAAAAGGGATCCCTCTTGCACTGTTGGTGGGAATGTAAATTGATACAGCCACTATGGATAATAGTATGGAGGTTCCTTAAAAAACTAAAAATAGAACTACCATACGACCCAGCAATCCCACTACTGGGCATATACCCTGAGAAAACCATAGTTCAAAAAGAGTCATGTTCCAAAATGTTCATTGCTGCTCTATTTACAATAGCCAGGAGATGGAGGCAGGCAGATTCTTATCTGCTGTGCCACCAGGGAAGCCTGCATACGCTAGTCTTTGTGATGTAAATACATTGTGGGTGATTTTAAGCCTACAATGTGGTGTCACTGGATTTAGAGTAGGAAAGGAATGTATAAAATGGTGCTCAAAAACCGGTTTGAGCCAACTCTAGAAGACCACTGGCCATGCCCCATAAATACAAAATTTCCAGGTTTGTTTATCATAAGAAGCCCAGGCGGACCAGGAGCATCATGTTAAAAGCATTCCATAGATGAAGACTCTCCTTACCTTTCTCTATTTGAACCTATTCAGCACGATTGATTAACATGTTTGCAAATAATTTTGACAAAACAATTTTTTCATTTTCTTTTCTCCTTGGCATTATCAAGGTAAGGAGGATGAGATATGCTCTAGCTGACAGCACCTCTTCCTCCCACTTGTACATTTGCCTTTTCCTTTTAATCTTAGAGCTAGATAAATGTACATATACACATTTTATATGGAATTTATGTATATATTTTTAATCCTCAATAAAGACATGCTTAAAGGGAGTGTTCTCTTTATTTTATCTATCTTTTATTTATTTGCTTTTTTAAAGAAGATGTTGGGGGTAGAAGTTTATTAATTTATTTATTTATTTTTGCTGTGTTGTGTCTTCCTTTCTGTGTGAGGGCTTTCTCTAGTTGTGGCAAACAGGGGCCACTCTTCATCGTGGTGCACGGGCCTCTCACTATGGCGGCCTCTCTTGTTGTCGAGCACAGTCTCCAGACGTGCAGACTCAGTAGTTGTGGCTCATGGGCCCAGTTGCTCCGCGGCATGTGGGATCCTTCCAGACCAGGGCTCGAACCCATGTCCCCTGCGTTAGCAGGCAGATTCTCAACCACTGCACCACCAGGGATGCCCGGAGTGTTCTCTTTAAAACTGAGATGCCTATATTTCTGTGTATATTGTTTGTATTGTTACATTATCTTTATTTTATTTTAATCCCACAGTTTTCTTATGAAGTTCAATAGCTACTAGGAAACCAGAACTGTAAGTATTTGACAGTCTCTTTTTAGTTATGTTTCTTTTAAATTGAATATTATATCTTGATATATTCAAGTATATTTGACAGAAAAGGAAATACAAATTTAATTTAAAAGGTAAAGCATACAATTTTTGTTACCAAAGGGAAGTGCTAATGGACATGTGGGAATTATGGCTGCAATATAGAGTTTTGTAATTTTTCAAAAAGGAGACACAAAGAGGAAGCTGCTGTCAATTACTTTCAGAGCAGAAAAAAGTAGTAATAGGCATGCCTTCAGCTTCCCAAAAATGTCATTCAAATACTGACAATATGTGTGAAATGTATGAAGTGATAATAAAAAAGCATAATTTGTTATAATTTGTATGTTTCAATTCATGTCATTAAGATCATGAGCTTTTTTGAGAGCCATATTCTATAATTATTTTTATTGAAATTACTTCAAAGAAAATAAGTGAGCATTTCACTGGCATATCAAAAATAATTGTATTATAATAAAAAGAGAAAACATTTTTCTCTTGCTAATAGTGTATTAGGTATTAATCTCTTTGCTCTTGTGAAAGAAAAGTGCCATTTCTACATTCTATATCTCAGCTGATTCCTATTTCAAAAAACTTTTTTATGAGAGTGGCTGAAGATAGGTTTTATCCTATTTATAATTCTTTCAATTTTCTCAGGTTTTCCTAAGTTTCCAGGTACTTATAAACCACAAATTTTCTTGTTAGTCTTGGTTTGGATGGAGCATATTGTAATTTTAACACAGGAATTTTCACTAATGTCCAAAATATTGTGGATACATTGGTTTAAAAACAATGTACAATTAAAATGAATTTTAACTGTTTCTTCATAGTGTGTGTATGTGTGTCTATTATACTGTTTTTTTAAGTATGGTTGTATTATATTTCTATTGGGTAATGCTTGGCTAGAGTCTGACCATGAGAGTGGGAAGCTAAAAAAAGATGGAAGAGAAGATTATTTGATCTGTGGAGTTTAGAAATGCTGCGAAAATTATTGTGTGGAAAATGTGTTTGTTCAATAAAATCACAATATCTATGGTGGGCAAAAAGATAGTAAATCAGATACTCAAGTTATGACAGTTGTCACTAGGCTAAGCTAAAAGGTGAGCAAATAGAGTGGAAAAAAATGAGAAAATATTCTTCAAAGGATTTGAGTTCTTGTAAAAATGGAATAAAAATACTGTGGAAATGGGGATGGTAACTTCATGTATACTCATATTACTAATATAATGGTCCTGTTTTTGTGTGTTTCACAGCTAAGGAAGGTCTGTTTTTTCTAAACAATAGGTCTCCATAAAAGAATCATATAAAAAGTTAGCTTCAAATAAAGAATAGTCCACATGTATTTTACATAATAAAAGAATCAAGCGCTGACCAATGCTGTACCTATCCAGTATCTTAGATTAAATTTTACTGCCACCGGTATGGACACCATTTTAAAAATTCCATCTCATGTGTAAGTGTCCATCATATCAATATGAAAAGTTTTAGTGATTATTATAATGAAAAAATAAGTAACTGGAAAAAGATCAAGGCTGTGGAATGTGGCCATGTAAGTTAAATTCTATATGATTGGTGCCTACTGGATTTGGAGCGTGTACAAAACTAGTATGTTTCATTTTGCAAACTAAGAAGGGAGTTATGCTAAATGGATTGTAAGTATAATGTAGCAGATGGTATAAATGCAAAAGTGCTTTTCATTTGGTTTCATTTTGAGAGGATTTTAAAATTGCATATGTGTGTGTGTGTGTGTGTGTGTGTGTGTGTGTGTGTGTGTGTGTGTGTATGTAAGACAGTATCATTTAGAATCAGCCAAATGCAGTCTTTATATGCAGGGTTTATTGGTACTGAGCCCATCATTTAAAACCATCCCATGATGAGTTTATGGAAAGAGAAAATTTAATATTTTTATTAAATGACAAGTGTGCACAAATATTGCTACCATTCATTTATGACAGAGTTGTATGAGTTATAGGGTAATGTGTGGATATTTTAGGCAGTTTAATGAAAGAAAATATGAACTTAGAAATCTATTAATCTTCTTGTTACACAGGGTATATTATAAAAGGGATATTTTCCATTCTTTATAACTTTTCACTGGTTCCCAACTATAGTTGCCTACATGTGTTATAACATAAAGCAGTTCAGATGGGCATTACTACACTTTTCTGCCTTTCCTGCATTATGAAGCTAAAGTTCTGAATGAGAAGGGTATGTGTTTTAATGGAATTCTCCTTTGGGGCACATCAGGTCATTTTATACAATGACACACTAAGAAAGGCAATTTATGATGTGTGACTGACTCTAATGTGACTTTTTCATCATTTCACTTGTTTTCCATTAGTCAGAAAAAAAGACATATGAACTACATAGAAGTCTTTTTATTGTACTCCACAGGGGGTTTGTAGTATATTAGAATTCTGGTGGAACACAGTATTTTTTAAAGCTTATGAAAAATGTATGTTTAGAAACATTTTTATCTTCAAATCTCTAGCAAGAATTTCTAAAACTTTCTCAAAGGACATTTATGTTTTTTAAAAATGGCAAATGCCTTACAAAATAGATTTTAAAAGATAACTGTTTGCTTAGAACTTTAATCAGTACTTTTAAATTATTTACAATTATTATAATTCAGGTTTCTGAAACTTTTGTTACTCAAATGTAAATTAAATAAAATCATAGCTGATGGCTCAGGTTGTATAACTTAAATCGATAAAACCCTAATTTTTTGTTACCTGTTTTCAACCATAATTTTTGGTTCCTCTGTTTGGGTTTCTAGTAAATTATCAGCTAAAAGCATACCAATATATCTGTGAATAAAATATTATTTATCATGATATATAAAATATTTAGACCATTTACATAACATTATCAGGCTAGCTAATTTTTTTTTTGCTTAAGGTATATCCATTATTTTCCATTTCTACCCTCTGATTTCACACCATGTGTTTAAATGTTATTTTCGTTAGATTTTTACTTTTATTTCCACTAGTTCTACCACCTTTTCTTGTCCTCCATTTCTCCTCTTTGTATGTCTACTTTCTTTGCATCATTTCAGATAAGCTGTAAATATCAGCTCTTTCACTGAACGTAGTGGCTCATTCAGAGTCTCAGAATTCAGCCTGAATGTGCAGGAAGGAATGAATAACCCTCCCATATAATGTAGTATATGGGAAAAACTAAAATATAAACTACCAATCTGTTCAAAATAAAAATGTGCTTTGGAGTTTATACTATTGATATATCTGGCATTGAAAGTTAGATAACAGCAAAACAATGTAGGAGAAGGGGTAAATGGCTTTAAGCTATTGTAAATTCCCTGCTATGTTGGGAAGTGGTAAAGCACCTTTACATAGTATATTTTAAAAGCCAATTATGCATGTTGTTATCTCTAGTATAACTATTAAAAGATGATGTAATGAAGTAGAGAAGGGAAAGTGACTCTAAAATATTTAATTTATCCTAAAGAAGACATGGAAGTGCAGTGGAAAAAACAAGAAAAAAATAGAATGAATAGAATAAATACTATTATGGTAACTTTATTTTCAGATATGTTAGAAAACTAAACATAGGACTAAATATTTTCATAATAAATAAGAATTATCAAACAAGATATTTATAAAGAAGTAAAAAGTATAGAAAAGACATGACATGAATAAAGTGTAATCACTGAATAAATGAAAAGTGGTACAAATCAGACATCCTGCATTACCAGACTGAATCCTAAGAATCTGAACCTGGGATTATTTTAGTTGTTTGTGAAGATCTCTCTCTAATATACATTTTCCTGCAGGTTTTTGGTAATAATTTTCTGTAATTTTTTTCTGAAAAGTTTTATATCTTACCATTATTTTTTCCCACAGTAGAGATTAAATTTTGTCCCTAATCATCTTTAATTAAATATTTTATTTGAGGTCATTTTATGCTTAAATGCAGTTGTAAGAAATAACAGATTCCCATGTACCTTGTACTAGTTTTCTCCAATGGAAATGTCTTGAGAAACCATCATACAATATCACAGCTGGATGTTGACATTGATACATTGATGATATAGAACACTGTCACCATGAAAAAGATCACTTATATTTCCCTTTTATAGCCACACCCATTTCCTTCTCAACTGTTCTTCATTCCTATAGTTTTATCATTTCAAGAATGCTTTTGGGATAAGTATTTTTCTTTCTCAATCAGTGTAAATCTCTGGAGATCATCAGAGTTGTTACGTGTACATATATTTCATTTTGCTTTATTCCCAAGTACTATTCCGTAGTATGGATGTACCACAGATGGTTTTACCTATCACCTGTTGAAGGGCATCAGGGTTATTTCCAGTTTGGGGATATTATTTCTTTAAAAGCTGTTATAAGCAGTCATGTATAAATTTTGTGTGAAAATAGGTGATAATAAGTTTTTATTTCTTTAGTATAGATGCCTGGAGTCCGACTGCTGGGTCCTACGGTAATTGAATGTTTAGTTTTTTGAAGGAACTGCAAAACTCTTTGTTTTCTTTTAACAATCCACTAGCAATGTGTGAGTAATCTAGTTCCTCTGCACTCTCTTTAGCATTTGGTGTCACTATATATATTTTTCAAAATTATAGACATTCCGGTAAGTGTAGTGATAGCTCATTGTTTTGTTCTGTTTTATTGTCATTATAGTTTTAATTCATATTTCCCAAGTGGTTATTTTTATGTTTTTATTGTTTGTATATCCTCCTTAGCTAAGTGCTTCTTCCTGTCTCTTGCCATTTTCTCATTGTATTATATGGCAAGAAGTCCCAAGATCTGTGGTCGGCAAACTGGAGATACAGGAGAGCCAACGTCTAGTCTAGGTCTGAGTCCAAAAGCCTGACAAGTTGGAGAGTCAATGCTGTTAACTCCAATCAGGAAGTTTGCAGGCTCAAGTCCCAAGAAAGGCCAGTATTTCAATTTGAGTTCAAAGGAAGGAAAAGATGGATGTTCCAGCTCAACAGTCAAGCAGAAGTTTCCTCTTACTCAGCCTTTTTGCTCTATTAAGATTTTCAGCTGATTGGATAGGCCCACCCAGACTAAGGAGAGCAATCTTCTCTACTCCGTCTCCCCATTCAAATGTTGATCTCAGCCAGAAACACCCAGAATAATGTTGGGCCAAACCCATGTCCACTCCAGATGATATAATATTAACCATTCCAGTTATGTGGCATATCTTTTCATTCTTTTAACAGGGTCTTTTATAGAGCATAACTTTTAATTTTGTGAATTTCTTTTTATCATTTTTTTAATGGACCAAGCTTTTGGTGTCAAGTATAACAATGTTTTGTTTAAAGCTGGCTTGTTTTTCTTCTTACTTTATTGCATTGGCTAGAACTTTCAGTACCATGTTGAACAGATTGATGAAAGTAGTGAAAAGTCTCATCTTATTACTGAACTTATGTGGAAAATATTCAGTGAGTCTTTAAAAATTATTATTATTATTATGAAGGCTTTATTTTTTCAAGCAGTTTTAAATTCACAGAAAAATTGAGGTGAAGGTGCCAGGACTTCCCATATAACCCCTTCCCCCTCTTATGTATACCCTCCCAGAGGGTACATTTGTTAACAACTGATGAACCTACAGTGACACATCATAATAACCCAAAGTCCATAATTTATATTATGGTTCACTCTTACTATTGTACATTCCATAGGTCTGAACAAATATATAATGACATGTATCCATTATTATCATACAGAGTATCTTACGGCCCTTAAAATCCTGTGTGTCCCACCTATTTATCCACTCCTGCCCCCAGAATCCCCAGGCAACCACTGAACTTTTTACTGTTTCTGTAGTTTTGCCTTTTCCAGAATGTCATATACTTTGAATCTTAACATACATAGCTTTTTCAGATTGACTTCTTACACTTAGTAGTATGCATTTAAGTTTCCTCTATGTTTTTTCATGGCTCAATAACTCTTTTTATTTTATTATTGAACTTTTCTCCCAAGACTTGGCAATTATGAGTAACGTTTCTGTAAATATTCATGTACAGATTTTTATGTGGACATAAGTCTACAACTCCTTTGGGTGAATACCAAGGAGTGCAGTTACTGGATTGTATAGTAACAGTATACAAAGCCAAACTGCTTTCCAGAGTGGCTGTACCATTTACATCCACACAAGCAATAAATAGAATTACCTGTTATTCCAAATCCTTGTCAACATTTGGTGTTGTCAGTGCTTTGCATTTTGGTCATTTTAATAAGTATGTAGTGGTATTTCATTGCTGTTTTAATTTGCATTTACCTGATAACATTTGATGAGGAGTATCTTTCCATTTGCTTATTTGTGATTTATTTATCTTCTTCGATGAGGTGTCTGTTAAGGACTCTGGCTCATTTCTTCATGATGTTGTTGTTTTTTTTTTAATTAAAGTACAGTTGATTTACAATAACATGTTAGTTTCAGGTGTACAGCAAAGTGATTCAGTCATATATATATGACTCAGATTCTCCTCCCTAATAGTTTATCATAAAGTATTGAGTATAGTTCCCTGAGCTATACAGTAGGCTCTTGTTGGTTATCTATTTTATATACAGTAGTGTGTATATGTTAATCCCAATCTCCTAGTTTATCCCTCCCCCCAAACTCCTTTCCTGTTTGGTAACCACAGTTGTGTTTTCTGTGTCTGTGAGTCTCTTTCTATTGTGTAAATAAGTTCATTTGTATCATTTTTTAGAATCCACATATAAGTGATATCATATAATATTTATCTTTCTCTGTCTGCCTTACTTCACTTAGTATGATAATCTCTAGGTCCATCCATATTGCTGCAAATGGCATTATTTCATTCTTTTCTGTGGCTAATATCCCATTGTGTATATATACCACATCTTCTTCATCTGTTCGTCTGTTGATAGACATTTAGGTTACTTTCATGTCTTGGCTACTGTAAATAATGTTGTAATGAACATTACATGTATCTTTTCAAATTATGTTTTTTTTTCTGGATATATGCCCAAGAGTAGGATTGCAGGATCATATGGTAATTCTATTTCTACTTTTGTAAGGAACCTCCATACTCTTCACCATAATGGCTGCACCAGTTTACATTCCCACCAACGGTGTAGGAGGGTTACTTTTTCTCCACACCCTATCCAGCATTTATTATTTGTAGACTTTTTGATGACAGCCATTCTGACTGGTGGGAGGTGATACCTCATTGTAGTTTTGATTTGCATTTCTCTAATAATTAGTGATGCTGAGCATCTTTTCATGTGCCTTTTAGCCATCTGTATGTCTTCTTTGGAGAAATGTCTATTTAGGTCTGCTGCCCATTTTTTGATTGGGTTATCTGTTTGTTTGTTTGTTTTTTTGATATTGAGCTGTATGAGCTGTTTCTTTATCTTGGGTATTAATCCCTATTGGTCACATCATTTCTGACTACTTTCTCCCATTCTGTGGGTTGTCTTTTCATCTGTTTTATGGTTTCCTTTGCTGTGAAAAAGTTTTTAAGTTTAATTTGGTCACCTGTGTTTATTTTTGTTTTTATTTCCATTACACTAAGAGAGTGATCCAAAAAGATATTGCTGCAATTTATGTCACAGAGTATTCTGTCTATGTTTTCCTCTAAGAGTTTTATAGTCTGGGTTACATTTACATTTTTAATCCATTTTAAGCTTATTTTTGTGTGTGGTGTTAGAGAATGTTCTAATTTCATTCTTTTCCATGAAGCCGTCTAGTTTTCCCAGCACCAATTGTTGAAGGGACTGTTTTTTCTCCATTGTATATTCTTGCTTCAACTGTGGTAGATTAATTGACCATAGGAGTGTAGGTTGATTTGGGGGCTCTCTATTCTCTTGCATTGATCTATGTATCAGTTGTGCCAGTACCATACTGTTTTGATTACTGTAGCTTTGTAGTATAGTCTGAAGTCAGGGAGTCTGATTCCTCCAGCTCCATTTTTCTTTCTCAGTATTGCTGTGGCTATTCAGGGTCTTTTGTGTTTCCATAGAAATTTTTAACATTTTTTGTTCTAGTTCTGTGAAAAATGCTATTGGTAATTTGATAGGGATTGCATTGAACCTCTAGATTGCTTTGGGTAGTAGAGTCATTTTCACAATATTGATTCTTCCAATCTGAGAGCATGGTATATCTTTCCATCTGTTTGTGTCATCTTTAGTTTCTTTCATCAGTGTCTTATAGTTTTCTGAGTGCAGGTCTTTTGCCTCCTTAGGTAGGTTTATTCCTAGGTATTTTATTCTTTTTGATGTGATGGTAAATGGGATTATTTCCTTACACCATGATAAATGGGATTTATCCAGAGACGCATGGATTTTTCAATATCTGCAAATCAATCAGTGTGATACCTCACATTAACAAATTGAAAAAAAAACCATATGATCATTTCAGTAGATGAAGAAAAGGCTTTTGATAAAATTCAGCATCCTTTTATGATAAAAACTCTTCAGAAAGTGGGCACAGAGGGAACATACCTCAACATAATAAAGGCCATATATGACAAACCGATAGCAAACATCATTCTCAATGGTGAAAAACTGAAAGCATTTTCTCTAAGATCAGGAATAAGACGAGAATGTCCATTCTTGCCACTGTTATTCAACATAGTTTTGGAAGTCCTAGCCATGGCAATCAGAAAAGAAAAAGAAATAAAAGGAATCCAAACTGGAAAAGAAGAAGTAAAACTGTCACTGCCTGCAGATGACATGATTCTATGCATAGAAAATCCTAAAGATGCTACCAGAAACTACTATAGCTTATCAATGAACTCAGTACAGTTGCAGAATACAAAATTAATACATAGAAATCTGTTGCATTTCTATACACTAACAACAAAAATTCAGAAACAGAAATTAAGGAAACAATCCCATTTACCATTGAATCAAAAAGAATAAAATACTGGGAATAAACCTACCTAAAGAGGCAAAAGACCTGTTTGTTTTCTTACTGTTGAGTTTTAAGAATCCTTTATATATTTTTTTTGTAATAATCCTTTACCAGATGTATCTGTTGCTCGTATTTTCTTCCAGTCTTTGGCTTGCCTTCTCATTCTCTTGATATTGTCTTTTGCAGAGCAGAAGTTTTTAATTTTAATGAAGCCCAACTTATTCATCATTTCTTTCATAGATAGTAACTTTAGTGTTGTATCTAAAAGTCATTGCTATACCCAAGGTCATGTAGGTTTTTTCTGTGCTATATTCCAGTATTTTTATAGTTTTGTGTTACATATTTAGGCCATAATGCACTTTGTGTTAATTTTTGTGAAGGGTTTAGGTCTGTCTAGATTCCTTCTTCTTTTTTTTGCATGTATGTCTAATTATTCTAGCACAATTTGTTGAAATTATTATATTTGCTCCATTATATTGCATTTACACCTTTGTAAAAAATAAGTTGACTATATTTACGTGGGTCTGTTTCTGGGATCTGTGTTCTGTTCCATTGATCTGTTTGTCTATTCTTTTACCAATACCACAGATTTTAATCACTAGCTTTATGGTAAGTCTTAAAGTTTGGTAATGTCAGTTCTCCAACTTTGTTTTCCTTTTTCGATATTGTGCTGGTCCAAGGGTCTCCATGTAAACTTTAGAATTATTATGTCAGTGAAATAACTTGCTGGCATTTTGAATGGGGTTACAGTGAATCTATAGAACAAGTAGAGAAAAACTGACATCTCCACAATATTGAATCTTTCTATCAAACATGGAATATCTCTTCATTTATTTAGTTATTTTAAATTATTGATCAGAGTTTTATAGTTTTCCTCATATGGAATTGTAAATATTTTGTTAGATTTATACTTAAGTATTTCTTTTATCTGGGTGAGAATATTAATAGTATTGTGTTTTTAATTTCAAATTCTACTTGTTCATTCCTGGTATATAGGAAAGCAATTGACTTATATATTAACCTTGTACTTTGCAACCTTGTTACTATTATTTATTATTTCTAGAATTTTTGTCAATTGTTTCCATTTTTTTACATAGATGACGATGTCATCTGTGAACAAAGACAGTTTTATTTCTTCCTTCCTGATATATATAATTCTAACACCCACCTTTTCATGTCTCATTGCATTAGCTAAAACTTCTGGAAAGATGTTGAAAAAGAGTGGTGAAAGGGAATATTTATGTCTTGTACCTGATCTTACTGGGGAAAGTCTGGGTTTCTCACTATTAAGTATGATGTTAGCAGCAGTTTTTTTTTTTTTAAAGATTATTCTTTATCAAGGAATTGAGGGAGTTTCCCTCTATGTCTGTTTACTGAGAGTTTTTTTTTTTTTAACGTGAATGGGTGTTGAATTTTGTCAAATGCTTTTCCTGCATCTGTTGATATGATTATGTGTTGTAATTTTTTCTTTTTTAACCTGTTGAAGGTGATGAATTATTACATTAGTTGATTTTCAAATTTTGAATCAACCTTGCATACCAGGGATAAATCCTACTTGGTCATGGAGAATAATTCTTTTTGTACACTTTTGGATTCCATTTGCTGATATTTTGTTGAGGAATTTTTCATGTATGTTCATGAAAGATATTTGTCTGTAGTTTTGTTTGTTTGTTTTTTGTAACGTTGTTGTGTAGTTTTAGTGTAAGTGTAATGCTGGCTTCATAGAATGAGTTTGGAAATATGCTCTCTGCTTCTATCCTCTGAAAAGATTGAAAAGACTTAGTATAATTTGTTCCATAAATGTTTGGTGGAATTCACCAATCAACTCAATTAATCCTGGTGTTTTCTGATTTGGAATGTTGTTAATTATTGATTCAATTTCTTTAACAGACATAGAACTATTTATTTTGCCTATTTCTTCTTGTATGAATTTTGGCAAATTGTGTCTTCCAAGTAATTGGTCCATTTCATCTAGTTTATCAAATTTTGGGGCATAGTATTATTCATAGTATTTTTTATTTTTTAATGTCTATAGGATCTGGAGTGATTTCCCAAAACATTGCATTTTTCACCATTAAGTATGATGTTATCATAGATTCTTAAGATAATGTTCAACAAGTTAAAGTTCCTCTGAATTAGTTTTTCTTCTGCTTTTTAGAAAAACTGTGTAGAATTAGTGTTAATTCTTTTTTAAAATTTTGATAGAATTCTCAAGTGAAACAGTCTGGGCTTGGGGGTTTCAATTTGGGAATTTTTTAATTACAGATGCAATTTTCTTAATAGTTGTAGGACCAAACAGATGATCTCTTTCATATAGGTGAGTTGTGGTGAAATTAAACCATTTTATCTAAGATGTTAAATTTATGTGTGTAGAGGTGTTTGTTGTGTTTCCTTATCACACTTCAGATTTCTGCAGTGTCTGTAAAGACATCCCCTGTTTCCTTCCTAACATTGTTCATTAGTGTCTTCTTTTTCTTTTTTTTTAACATCTTTATTGGAGTATAATTGCTTTACAATGGTGTGTTAGTTTCTGCTTTATAACAAAGTGAATCAGTTATACATATACATACGTTCCCATATCTATTCCCTCTTGTATCTCCCACCCTCCCTATCCCACCACTCTAGGTGGTCACAAAGCACCGAGCTGATCTCCCTGTGCTATGTGGCTGCTTCCCACTAGCTATCTATATTACGTTTGGTAGTGTATATATGTCCATGCCACTCTCTCACTTTCTCACAGCTTAGCCTTCCCTCTCCCCATATCCTCAAGTCCATTCTCTAGTAGGTCTGTGTCTTTATTCCTGTCTTACCCCTAGGTTCTTCATGACCCTTTTTTTTCTTACATTCAATATATATGTGTTAGCATACAGTATTTGTTTTTCCCTTTCAGATTTACTTCACTCTGTATGGCAGACTTTAGTTCCATCCACCTCACTACAAATATCTCAATTTAGTTTCTTTTTATGGCTGAGTAATATTCCATTGTATATATGTGCCACTTCTTCTTTATCCATTCATCTGATGATGGACACTTAGGTTGCTTCCATGTACTGGCAATTGTAAATAGAGCTACAATGAATATTTTGGTACATGACTCTTTTTGAATTATGGTTTTTTCAGGGTATATGCCCAGTAGTGGGATTGCTGGGTTGTATGGTAGTACAATTTTTAGTTTTTTAAGGAACCTCCATACTGTTCTCCATAGTGGCTGCATCAAATTACATTCCCAACAACAGTACAAGAGGGATCCCTTTTCTCCACACCCTCTCCAGCATTTATTGTTTTCAGATTTTCTGATGATGGCCATTCTGAACAGTGTGACGTGACACCTCAATGTAGTTTTGATTTGCATTTCTCTAATGATTAGTGATGTTGAGCATTCTTTCATGTGTTTGTTGTCAATCTGTATATCTTCTTTGGAGAAATGGCTATTTAGGTCTTCTGCCCATTTTTGGATTGCATTGTTTGTTTTTTTGTTATTGAGCTGCATGAGCTGCTTGTAATTCTTGGAGATTAATTGTTTGTCAGTTGCTTCATTTGCAAATATTTTCTCCCATTCTGAGGGTTGTCTTTCGGTCTTGTTTATGGTTTCCTTTGCTGTGCAAAAGCGTTGAAGTTTCATTAGGTCCCATTTGTTTACTTTTGTTTTTATTTCCATTTCTCTAGGAGGTGGGTCAAAAAGGATCTTGCTGTGATTTATGTCATAGAGTGTTCTGCCTAGGTTTTTCTCTAAAAGTTTGATAGTGTCTGGCCATACATTTAGGTCTTTAATCCATTTTGAGTTTATTTTTGTGTATGGTGTTAGGGAGTGTGCTAATTTCATACTTTTACATATACCTGTCCAGTTTTTCCAGCACCACTTATAGAAGAGGCTGTCTTTTCTCCACTGTATATTCTTGCCTCCATTATCAATGATAAGGTGACCATATGTGCCTGCGTTTATCTCTGGGCTTTCTATCCTGTTCCACTGATCTATATTTTGTTTTTGTGCCAGTACCATACTGCCTTGATTACTGTAGCTTTGTAGTATAGTCTGAAGTCAGGGAGCCTGACTCCTCCAGCTCCATTTTTCGTTCTCAAGATTGCTTTGGCTATTTGGGGTCTTTTGTGTTTCCATACATTGTGAAATTATTTTTGTAGTTCTCTGAAAAATGCCAGTGATAGTTTGGTAGGGATTGCATTGAATCTGTAGATTGCTTTGGGTAGTAGAGTCATTTTCACAATGTTGATTCTTCCAATCCAGGAACATGGTATATCTCTCCATCTATTTGTATCATCTTTAATTTCTTTCATCAGTGTCTTATAATTTTCTGCATACAGGTCTTTTGTCTCCTTAGGTAGGTTTATTCCTAGATATTTTATTATTTTTGTTGCAATTGTAAATGGGAGTGTTTTCTTAATTTCACTTTCAGATTTTTCATCATTAGTGTATAGGAATGCCAGAGATTTTTGTGCTTTAATTTTGTATCCTGCTACTTTACCAAATTCATTTTTTAGCTCTACTAGTTTTCTGGTAGCATCTTTAGGATTCTCTGTGTAGACTATAATGTCATCTGCAAACAGTGACAGCTTTGCTTCTTCTTTTCCAGTTTGGATTCCTTTTATTTCTTTTTCTTCTCTGATTCCTGTGGCTAAAACTTCCAAATCTATGTTAAATAACAGTGGTGAGAGTGGGCAACCTTGTCTTGCTCCTTATCTTTGTGGAAATGGTTTCAGTTTTTCACCATTGAGGACGAGGTTGGCTGTGGGTTTGTCATATATGGCCTTTATTATGTTGAGGAAACTTCCCTCTGTGCCGACTTTCTGGAGGGTTTTTATCATAAATTGGTGTTGAATTTTGTTGAAAGCTTTCTCTGTCTCTATTGAGATGATCATATGGTTTTTCTCCTTCAATTTTTTAATATTGTGTATCACATTGATTGATTTGCGTATATTGAAGAATCCTTGCATTCCTGGAATAAACCCCACTTGATCATGGTGTATGATCCTTTTAGTGTGCTGTTGGATTCTGTTTGCTAGTATTTTGTTGAGGATTTTTGCATCTATGTTCATCAGTATTATTGACTCGTTGTTTTCTTTCTTTGTGACATCTTTGTCTGGTTTTAGTATCAGGGTGATGCTGGCCTCGTAGAATGAGTTTGGGAGTGTTCCTCCCTCTGCTATATTTTGGAAGAGTTTGAGGAGGATAGGTGTTAGCTCTTCTCTAAGTGTTTGATAGAATTCACCTGTGAAGCCATCTGGTCCTGGGCTTTTGTTTGTTGGAAGATTTTTAATCACAGTTTCAATTTCAGTGCTTGTGATTGGTCTGTTCATATTTTCTATTTCTTCCTGGTTCAGTCTCGGCAGGTTGTGTATTTCTAAGAATTGGTCCATTTCTTCCAGGTTGTCCATTTTATTGGCATAGAGTTGCTTGTAGTAATCTCTCATGATCCTTTGTATTTCTGCAGTATCAGTTGTTACTTCTCCTTTTTCATTTCTATTTCTATTGATTTGATTCTTCTCTCTTTTTTTCCTGATGAGTCTGTCTAATGGTTTATCAATTTTGTTTATCTTCCCAAAGAACCAGCTTTTTAGTTTTATTGATCTTTGCTATCATTTCCTTCATTTCTTTTTCATTTATTTCTGCTCTGATCTTTATGATATCTTTCCTTCTGCTAACTTTGGGGGATTTTTTGTTGTTCTTCTTCTTTCTCTAATTGCTTTAGGTGCAAGGTTAGGTTGTTTATTTGAGATGTTTCCTGTTTCTTAAGGTGGGATTTTATTGCTATAAACTTCCCTCTTAGAACTGCTTTTGCTGCATCCCATAGGTTTTGGGTCATTGTGTCGCCATTGTCATTTCTTTCTAGGTATTATTTAATTTCCTTTTTGATTTCTTTAGTGATCATTTGGTTATTAAGTAATGTATTGTTTAGCCTCCATGTGTTTCTATTTTTTACAGACCTTTTCCTGTAATTGATATCTAGTCTCATAGCATTGTGGTCGGAAAAGATAGTTGATACGATTTCAATACTCTTTTTTTTTTTTTTTTTTTTTTGCGGTATGCGGGCCTCTCACTGTTGTGGCCTCCCCCGTTGCGGAGCACAGGCTCCGGACGCGCAGGCTCCGGACGCGCAGGCCCAGCGGCCATGGCTCACAGGCCCAGCCGCTCCGCGGCATATGGGATCCTCCCAGACCGGGGCACGAACCCGTATCCCCTGCATCGGCAGGCGGACTCTCAACCACTTGCGCCACCAGGGAGGCCCTCAATACTCTTAAATTTACCAAGGCTTGATTTGTGACCCAGGATATGATCTATTCTAGAGAATGTTCCATGAGCACTTGAGAAAAATGTGTATTCTGTTGTTTTTGGATTGAATGTCCTAGAAATATCAATTAAGGCCATGTTGTTTAATGTATCATTTAAAGCGTGTGTTTCCTTATTTATTTTCATTTTGGATGATCTGTCCATTGGTGAAAGTGGGGTGTTAAAGTCCCCTCCTATGATTGTGTTACTGTTGATTTCCCCTTTTATGGCTGTTAGTATTTGCCTTATGTATTGAGGTGCTCCTATGTTGAGTGCATAAATATTTACAATTGTTATATCTTCTTCTTGGATCGATCCCTTTATCATTATGTAGTGTCCTTCTCTTGTCTCTTGTAATAGTCTTTATTTTACAGTCTATTTTGTCTGATATGACAATTGCTACTCCAGCTTTCTTTTGATTTCCATTTGTATGAAATATCTTTTTCCATCGCCTCACTTTCAGTCTGTATGTGCCCCTAGGTCTGAAGTGGGTCTCTTGTGGACAGCATATATATGGGTGTTGTGTTTGTTTCTATTCAGCCAGTCTGTGACTTTTGGTGGGAACATTTAATCCATTTACATTTAAGGTAATTATCGATATGTATGTTCCTATTCCCATTTTCTTAATTGTTTTGCATTTGATATTGTCGGTCTTTTCCTTCTCTTGTGTTTCTTGCCTAGAGAAGTTCCTTTAGCATTTGTTGTAAAGCTGGTCTGGTGGTGCTGAAGTCTCTCAGCTTTTGCTTGTCTGTAAAGGTTTTAATTTCTCCATCAAATCTGAATTAGATCCTTGCTGGTTAGAGTAATCTTGGTTGTAGATATTTCTCCTTCATCACTTTAAATATGTCCTGACACTCCCTTCTGGCTTCCAGAGTTTCTGCTAAGAAATCAGCTGTTAACCTTATGGGGAATCCCTTGTGTGTTATTTGTTGTTTTTCCCTTGCTGCTTTTAATATGTTTTCTTTTTATTTAGTTTTTGATAGTTTGATTAATATGTGTTTTGGTATGTTTCTCCTTGGATTTATCCTCCTGGGACTCTCTTTGCTTCCTGGACTTGATTAACTATTTCCTGTCCCATATTAGGGAAGTTTTCAACTATAATCTCTTCAAATATTTTCTCAGTCCCTTCCTTTTTCTCTTCTTCTTCTGGGACCCCTATAATTCGAATATTTGTGTGTTTAATGTTGTCCCAGAAATCTCTGAGACTGCCCTGAGTTCTTTTCATTCGTTTTTCTTTATTCTACTCTGCCATAGTTATTTCCACTATTTTATCTTCCACGTCACTTATCCATTCTTCTGCCTCAGTTATTCTGTTATTGGTACCATGTAGAGTATTTTTAATTTAATTTATTGTGTTTTTCATCATTGTTTGTTTCATCTTTAGTTCTTCTAGGTCCTTGTTAAAAGTTTCTTGCATTTTCTCTATTCTATTTCCAAGATTTTCGATCATCTTTACTATCATTATTCTGAATTCTCTTTCAGGTAGACTGCCTATTTCCTCTTCATTTATTAAGTCTGGTGGGTTTTTACCTTGCTCCTTCATCTGCTGTGTGTTTTTCTGTCTTCTCATTTTGCTTATCTTACTGTTTTTGGGGTCTCCTTTTTGCAGGCTGCAGGTTTGTAGTTCCCGTTTTTGTTTTTGTTGTCTGTCCCTAGTGGGGGTGGGTCCCTAGTGTTCAGTGGGTTGTGTAGGTTTCCTGGTGGAGGGGACTAGTGCCTGTGTTCTGGTGGATGAGGCTGGATCTTGTCTTTCTGGTGGCCAGGTCCACATCTGGTGGCATGTTTTGGGGTGTCTTTGACCTTATTATCATTTTTGGCAGCCTCTCTGTTAATGGGTGGTGTTGTGTTCCTGTCTTTCAAGTTGTTTGTCATAGGGTGTCCAGCACTGTAGCTAGCTGGTCCTTGAGTGAAGCTGGGTGTTGGTGGTGAGTTGGTGATCTCTGGGAGATTTTCGCCATTTGATATTACATGGAGCTGGGAGGTCTCTTGTGGACCAGTGTCCTGAAGTTGGCTCTCCCTCCTCAGAGGCACAGCCCTGACTCCTGGCTGGAGCACCAAGAGCCTTTCATACACACAACTCAGAATAAAAGGGAGAAAAAATAGAAAGGAAAACAGAAAGAGGATAAAATAAAATAAAGTAAGATAAAATTTATTAAAATAAAAAATAAAAAATAATTATTAAGATAAAAATTGTTATAAAAGTAAAATAAAAAACAAAATGGAAGGACAGAACCCTAGGAAAAATGGTGAAAGCAAAGCAATACAGACAGAATCTCCCACAGAAGCATAAACATACACACTCACAAAAAGAGGAAAAGGGGAAAAAATAATATATCTTGCTCCCAAAATCCTCCGCTTCAATTTGGCATGATTCATTGTCTAGTCAGGTGTTCCACAGATGCAGGGTACATCATGTTGATTGTGGAGATTTAATCTGCCGCTCCTGAGGCTGCTGGGAGAGATTTCCTTTTCTCTTTGTTTGCCCAGCTTCCGGGGTTCATCTTTGGATTTGGACCCGCCTCTGCATGTAGGTCACCTGAGGGTGTCTGTTCTTTGCTCAGAAAGGACGGGGTTAAAGGAGCCTCTGATTCAGGGGCTCTGGCTCGCTCAGGCCAGAGGGAGGGGAGGTTACAGATGCCGAGTGACCCTGTGGAGGCAGAGGCCGGCATGACATTGCACCAGCCTGGGGCGTGCCGTGGATTCTCCCGGGGAAGTTGTCCTTGGATCACGGGACCCTGGAAGTGGCGGGCTGCACAGGATCCCGGGAGGGGAGGTGTGGAGAGTGACCTGTGCCCACACACAGGCTTCTTGGTGGCGGCAGCAGCAGCCTTAGTGTCTCATGCCCATCTCTGTGGTCCACGCTGTTTGCCGCGGCTCACGCCTGTCTCTGGAGCTCCTTTAAGCGGCGCTCTGAATCCCCTCTCCTCACGCACCAGGAAACAAAGAGGGAAGAAAAAGTCTCTTGCCTCTTCGGCAGCTCCAGACTTTTTCCCGGACTCCCTCCCGGCCAGCCGTGGCGCACTAGCCCCTTCAGGCTGTGTTCACGCCGCCAACACCGGTCCTCTCCCTGCGCACTGACCAAAGCCGGAGCCTCAGCTCCCAGCCCCACCCGTCCCAGCGGGTGAGCAGACAAGCCTCTCGGGCTGGTGAGTGCTGGTCGGCACCGATCCTCTGTGCGGGAATCTCTCCGCTTTGCCTTCCGCACCCCTGTGGCTGCGCTCTCCTCCGCAGCTCTGAAGCTTCCCACTCCGCCACCCGCAGTCTCCCCCCGCGAAGGGGCTTCTAGTGTGTGGAAACCTTTCCTCCTTCACGGCTCCCTCCCACTGGTGCAGGTTCCATCCCTATTCTTTTGTCTCTGTTTTTCCTTTTTTCTTTTGTCCTACCCAGGTACGTGGGGAGTTTCTTGCCTTTTAGGAGGTCTGAGGTCTTCTGCCAGCATTCAGTAGGTGTTCTGTAGGAGTTGCTCCACGTGTAGATGTATGTCTGATGTATCTGTGGGTAGGAAGGTGATCTCTGCGTCTTACTCTTCCGCCGTCTTCCTCAACTCCCCCTCTTTTTCTTTTGTTTACCAGTTTTGCTAGAGATTTGTCAGTTTTCTTGATCTTTTTAAAGAACTGGAACATTGTTTTTTCCTATTGCTTTTCTCTTTTCAATAATTTATTCCTGTTCTTATCTTTTTAGTCATCACTTATGCTCCTTTAGGTTTATTTTGCTCTTCTTTTTCTAGTCTCTTGAAAAAGGGAGACAATATTGATTTTAGTCTTTTTTTTTTTTGATGTAACTATATAGTGCTATAAATTTCCCTCTCTGCCTTGCTTTAAGTCTGTACTACTAATTTTGATATGTTGTAATTTCATTCTCCATCAGCTCAATGTATTATCAGATTCCTCTGACTCTTGTGATTATATTGGTCCAATCCAAATAATCCAAGGTGATCTTCCCATTTCAATATTCTTAACATAATTATATCTGCAAAATTTAATTTTCTATGTAAGGTAACATATTCACAGATTCCAGAGATTAACAATTGGAAACATTTGGGGAGAGGACATTGTCCAATATACCACAATGGATTATAAGACCCTAAGAATAGGCATCACCCAGTAGAATCTAACATCATGGGCTGTTGAACAGGAACTAGAATCATGGCGGAGACAGAATCACTGCCAAAAACAACATCTACATAGAGAAGGAGAGGAACAAATACTATGGCTTCTCTCTCTCTCTCTCTCTCTCTGCACACTCCAGTCTTTTGTCAACACCTCCCAAAAGTGGATCGAGATGGAAGGCAGATAACACTGGAGCTGAGGGAATGCATTGGATGTGTTAGCCCCCATTGGTATAGAGCCAAACATTAGGGGGGAAAATACAATATCTCAGTGGAATTCTTTGACTTTGGCAGAGGAATGAAAATATTTTTAAATCACAGTAAACCACTTTATAATGCCAGAATAGTTCATGCTATTCTGGAAAGTAAAAGGACACAAAACAATTATGTTTCTAGTTCTTAATGGTTTTTACTACAAAATAATTCTGATGCAAAAAGCACTTTGTAAAGGTAATATTTGCTTTAAAAAGCCATGGACCATTTAATCAAATATGCTTTTATTAATAAGAATTCAATGCACTGGCTAGTCTTTTGAAGGGAATGGTTTTACAAATTTTTGCTGTTTTATGACAGACTCTTTCAGCATCCCCTCTGTAATCAAGGTCCAGAGGTTTAGATGGCCTAAGAGTTTGAAAGCCTGTCATTTAGTTCCTGCTTTTGCTTTCTGGAAGTACTAACCCAATACAAATCAAACTAGCCCTTTATTAAATGTGGTATATCATTGCACTCTGTGTTCTGTGTTAGCCCATTTTAAAATATATGCCCAGCTGCAACAGGAACTGGCACCTGCAGCCCATGTAAACTCCAGAATACACTTAAATAGCTGTGTTCAGAGGGTGAAACAAAGAATGGAGGAGCACTACTTTAGAATGCAAATGAACCTGCAATGAATCACAATGGAAAGTGACTTACTTTAGACAGGCAAATCCAAGGCCTAGAATTAAAATAATTAGCCTTTCTGAAGAATGGTTCTAATTCTATGTAACAGTCACAGCTTTAACCTGTTAATTTGTTAACAGTTAAATACCATTCCAGAGTTGAGATATATGGGAAAAGATAGTTACTTTATTTATGTAAAATAACTGCTCCTTAAGATGCCACTGTATTGATTATATTGATTGGCCCATATTTGGAACAATAAATTAGAAAACCAATACATCTAATTTGAAGAGGCATATTTTGAAACTGATGGTTCTTTGGACATATGTCCAGTTACTTGTTTGGCTTACTTCATTTACTCAAAAATGTGCGCATTAAAATTATGTCTCTGTGTGTATGTGTTTGAATTTGCAGGGAAACAGCATTATTTTGATTCTGTTATTAAGTACCCCCTCTTTTAGACACTGTATATACCTTATGAATAATTCTTACAGTACAAAATATACAGTGTAAGTATTATATTACAAATGTGGAAATCAAGGTTCTGAAATTAGGTAACAGTAGATAGTATGTATAGTAAGGTGGAGAACTCATGTCTGTTTGCATGGAGGTCTTTTCTTTTTTTAAATAAAACACTCATTTTAATGTTTCATTGATGCAAACTTTCTGTGAGTTTAAACAAGAGTATAGTTTGTCAGATCCAAAGTTAAATTTCTTTCTGCAAAATAAATTGCCATTTGAAATGCTTACTTGGATTTCATTTTAAAGAAGAAATTACTAAAAGTTTATTAAGCACTTTTTAATACTCACCAAAACATAATGTATAAATTTTAAAAGTAACAGTTGGGCAAGGGTAGGTTTTCCACAATGAGTTTGTGTAGTATATGTTCTCATCAGAACAGTATACAATAAGTTAGTTTGGAAAGTGTTCTCCGAGTAGGCAGCTCAAATTATTTCTTTAAATAGAGACCCACATTTGAGAACAAATATCTTAATAAATCTCCTACTTATCAAGTTTCTAGATTCTAGAAGGACTTGCATCAAGTTTCAAGGGCAACTAATTTGTATGATGGGGGAAACAAATCTGGAGAGGGAGGGGGAAAGGAGAAGCAAAGTAGCAGAATGTTGTTACATACATGAAATGAGCCCTCCCTGTTTCTCCCAAATTTTCCGTAAAATCTATAATAGGGGAAAAATATGTTTTACATATAAGATTTCTTATAAAAACCAGTGAAAGGCAGAGTCATTGATGTGGGTTAAATAGGCACAAAAGAGAGAGAACATGTATGAAGAGAGGGAAAAATCATTTGCAGATAACAGATTGGTTGGAAATAATTCACAGTAGACTGTATAGAAAATTGTCAACTTGATAGCATTGGCTACAAGGTCATTCATAATCTAGGCCATATTTAACCTTATGTCTTCTTTTAGTTACTTTTCATATTGAACACTAGACATTAAAACCTGTCTTTGTGAGAATATGCTTTATTCTTTTATGCATCCATGGCTTTGTATAAGAAGCTCCCTCTCCTGAAATTCTACATTCCCTCCCAGCCCCTTTCCCCATCTCTTCTCCAGAATAACTTCTACTAATCCTTCTAATTTCATCTTTTCCTGAGTGCCAAGTTATTGATTCAACTTCCTTTTGAGGGAGTCCTGACACACCCTATAGTTAATATCTGTCATCTAATGTTGACATATTTTTATCATCTGTTTACTAATCTATCTCCTGACTTGAATGTAAAAGCTCAAAAGCAGAGTCCTGTAATAATTATTTATGCAACCATCATTTTTGTTTAACTTAGTTAAACAAAATTTATTTTTACTGTATTTTATTCTCTTTGTAACATGCCATATTTCCAGCATGTCGTGACTCTTACATTTTTAGTTCTAACTCCTCCAGTACAACAAAGACCAGAAAGAAAGAAACCATTGTGTGGCCGCTCAAGCACTGACCTCAGAATTGGTCCCAGAAGTTGAGTGTCCACACCATGAAAAATAAACACGCCCCATCACTGTTGACACTAAAAACAAACAAACAAACAAACAATTAGTTATTTTTTTTCCTTGAGAACTTCTTAACAATGCAATTATTTACCCATCAGAAAAAAATCTATGGTATGCCAGTGAATAAACCTGTCAAAATGTACTACCCTTTATGGTGTAGTTCCTCATTTTGTTAAAATGTTACACTGTATAATTTTCTTATAATTTTCAATATTATAGTCTACTTCTTTATGAAATTGAGAAAATAGCTCATAGGAATTTTGAAATATGAGACTGGGGCATTCACAAGGGCGGTGAAATGAAATCAGTATGATTTCTTTTGGCAACGTTCCACAAAGAAATATGTAGAGAAATTCCAGAGTGAAGAGATCTTTATTGGTTGCTGAATGCCTTGAGGGGTACATACAAAATATGGTTTCAATGGCTTCTACTGACTGTGGTATGACCTACAGTTTTTCTGTAAGTGCTCTATGTATATGTGCTTATCATACCTAAGTTGTTTCCTCCTGTACTATAGGAAACATTGGGGAAACAGAGAGAAATTTCTCAATTATATATTTATAGGGTGATGGCCATGGTCTTTAAGTAAATCCCAAGGACACAGTTATTGTAAGATTTATTTTATACTTTTTTTCTGTTTCTTTATTTACTCCAAGGTTCCAATCCCTTCCAGTTCGTCTTTCTTTTTTTAGTTGATTAGAAAGGAAGTAATGGCACATTAGAGACCGAACTCCTTGGAAGGCTATGTAAGAGAGTAACACTGACATATAGAGAACAGAGCAAGCAGATGGTCACTTCAAAATCATTTTCCAGTGTGTTTACAAATGTAACAGGGGCTGATTTTATTCTATCATATTTTGGTCTCTAAGTCTTTGAGAAAACTTACCTTTCAAGAGAGGTGATAGTTTATTTAAAGCCTAGCACCTACTGCCTCAGTCTCCTTCTATGATATGCTTCACAGTGTTTTGGGACAAGGGTGGGGACATCTCAAAACCTGGTCCACTGAACACATGCACCCGAATTGCTTAGAGATTTTGGTATAAATGCACATTTGGGGTCTTATAGCAATTAAATGACAGTCTCTGTGTTTCAACTCCAGAATGTATCTTTTTAACAAGCTCCTTGATGACTGTTGGGTAGTTAGAGAACTACTGGTTTACCAGCACCTTGGCATGAGTTTAATCAATACCTATGTATTTGCCTGATCTTTGCTCATGACCAAGCTATTATCACTTATTTTCAAGTTAGTGTCATTATGGAACTATAAAATTCTATATTTTTATATTCTATAAAATATAATGAAAGTATGTGATAGAGTTTGTAAATAATTTTAAAAGTGAAAAAAGAAAAAATCAGACTGTAAAATGTTAAGTTCTGACATCTTCACATTAAGTTTCAAATAAGTTTTAATATCCAAAAACAGTGGGCCTAGTATATAGGCCCCAATCTTAGCATAAATCTGGATTGACATGCACTCTATAGGTACGAAGTTCTACTTATGACACAATACCCATTTTATTCATCAACTCCTTCCAGGCTGCAAATACAAACTGCTTTAGAATCCAGTCCCTAAAATAGATTATTTAGAGCTGATTTTCCATCTACCACTAAAGTCACTGGTACTGATCCTTTACACCCACCAGACTACAAAATCCCTCCATCCAGTAGACGGTTCTCTCTGGGTGTCAATGGGCATGCTGCGTTCAGGACAAATCATCACCCACACGAACCTGTGAAAATTCACCCAAAGTCCCCTCTGAAACTGAAGGTTTGTCAAAAGCAAAATTTTCTAATAGCATCAACCATTTTTCAGAATCGTCCCTTTGATTTTTTTGCTCTTTCTGAAACTAGGCTTTCTCCTCCACTCCTACCCATTTTGGCAATCAAGAATCCCTATGGTTCACTCAATAAATAATTTTATATTATTTTCCCATAATCTCTACCAGTCCTGAATAAGACTGGCTGTTTTTCTTGGTCTGAATTTTCACTTCCAGATACTTCTGTGATGCACAACACAGGTGGTTGGGGAGGTCCTGGAATTAGATTCATACATTCCTTATGGTCAGTACCTCTAATTCACAGCACCTGACTTATTATCACTGTCTCCAGTACTAATACTGTTACCACTTGTGGTGACCTAAAAATCCACATAGAGAATCTTTCCACACCTCTGGCTTAGTCTCTTAGGTTCCTAACTTCCAATGATGATGGCCTCTCCTCCATTCAGCCACCCTCTGCTAGAAGATTCCATGTAAAATCATTAGTATCATACATGCATTAAAAGTATTATCACCATCTTTTCCCTCTTCTCCAATCCTTGTCATCATCAGGAAACATACTAAATGGATTGAATGAAATGTCTACATATTCATTAAAATGTTAGTAGCAACATTTCCATGAAGTTTAATTAATGACATTTCATAGATTAATATGTCCATTTTTAATATTTTTCTATTCTAAATGTTTTAAAATATGTAAGTTTTGCCTTTGCAAGGAAATCATAGATGCATATATACACTTTTTCATAACATATAACTATAATGGATTTATTGCTAATGCATTTAGTGTAGGATGCTCCAACTCATCTAAAACTTTATTAATAAAGATATTTTTTCATAATTCTATTTCTTCTCATTGATACTTATCATCAAAGAGGTGAAATCAAGAACCACATTAATACTGTCGAGACTGCCACTTCTGGCTATGATAAACTAGCAGGGATGAGATTTACCTTCCAGCCTGAAATAAACAAAACTCAGTGAAATACATGAAACAGTGGTATTTTAGATGCTGGGCATCAGGGAACATAGGAAACCAAGACCTGAGAAAAGGGAAATTTATGATGTTAGACCTACAGTTACCCAGATTATTTTTTCAAAGAGTTTTCAGGACTTACCTTGGGGAGGGGGAAATCCGAGTGAAGCCCAAGGTGCTTTCTATGAGCTGAGGAGACTGAGCTGAGACTCCAGGGAGATCAAGGTGGCCAGAGTTTGCACAACAGAGTATCAGAGAGGAGAGAGCTGTGCAAAGAGAAAACCCCAGAGATCTGGGGAGGCTGCCCTTCAAAGATAAAGCCTGTATGTAACTCATTGGCACATGCATTGATGAAGAACTGGGGAAAGAAGGGTCTGAAAGGATAAAAGGGAACAGTTCCCAGAACTGGGCCAGGAATAGTGCCTATTCCCACCACCCACACTAGGAAAACTTGATTCACAGCATGTTGGGGGAAAGTATTCAAGAAGATCTTGCTTCAGCTGTAGTAATGATTAGCCCTAGACTGAGTACCTCTCTGGAACTATCTAAAAAAACTTCAATGAAATCAAGATGCAAAAGGAGCAGTTTTCCAGTAAATGAACTGTAAAAATAAATAAACCCAAGATTTATAGGAATCACCAGCTCTGCTGTTCATATGGCCTCAGAGGTCACTTGGCATCTCTTCCACTGTACTCTATTGGCTGAAGCAATCATAAACTTAAAGCAAGGAGTGTCAAGGAATTTGGGGGCCATATTTTTAAGCTACCTCAGTTACATCTTAAGTTCATTTTGTTGTTAGTGCATGAATATCACCACTAGATTTAATCAACAAATTACAGAAACCACTTAATGAATTCATGATTCAGAGAAAAAGGGGCTATTATGGTAGGCAGAAGCAAATGGAAGCATTGAGGATTGAGGATTCCACTACACAACAAACAAAAATTTTTAAAAATATATTTTTTAGCCATTTAAATTATATATGCAAATGATATTAGTGAAAGTTCAGATCAAATTGATATGTTTAAGATGTGGGTATGAATATTCTCATTCCATATTTAATTCTCCAATTTGGCCTGTGGAAAAATCTAGGAAAATTTGATAAAATAATGAAAACTAGTTAGCAGCTGTGGTTGTAGCTTCTGTTCCTATAATAGTATTCCTATTGGATCAAATTAATATACTCATGGAAATTGGTATGCAACAATGAGTCAAGCTAAAATACTTTTTCTGTGATTTTCTACATTGACCACAAAAATCATGTCATTGACCCCAAAAATCATGTCATTGACCCAGCCAGCTATTGGTTAATCCTAAATGATCTAAGTATATCAAAATGAAATAGATGCTTAGACCACAGTCACCTATAGCAAGAAATGTCTAAGAATTGAAAAGATGATTTATATGCTTTGATCATTCTGAAGTTATTTTTGTATATGGTCTAGTTCTAAATATTTTATATTTTTACCCTACACAGATAATTAAACTGTATTGAGAATGATAACATATTCCTTTTGGTTTGAGTGAATGCATTTGCAAATTAATGTAACTGTGGTAAATTTCCTGCTTTTAAAATCAAAGGCCATGGGCTTCCCTGGTAGCGCAGTGTTAAGAATCCACCTGCCAATGCAAGGAACATGGGTTTGAGCCCTGATCTGGGAAGATCCCACATGCTGTGGAGCAACTAAGCCTGGGCGCCACAGCTACTAAGGCTGTGCTCTAGAGACCGTGAGCCACAACTACTGAACCCATGTGCCACAACTACTGAAACCCATGCACCTATAACCCGTGCTCTGCAACAAAGAGAAGCCACTGCCATGAGAAGCCCGTGTACCGCAATGAAGAGTAAACCCCGCTCACCACAACTAGAGAAAGCCCACGTGCAGCCAAAAATAAAAATAAATAAAATAAATAATTTTTTAGAATACAATTTAAAATCAAAGGCCATGAAAATATTTTAAAGAAATATTACTATATTATAGAAAAACCAAATTAATAGCTAGGAGTATTCTCATTTAGATCAATGGAGATACTATATGGATAAATAGACATGTACTTGATTTTAAAGCCTTTTAAGTGGTTTATAAATTTAAGGTAAAGTAGCAGAAATGTCATGAAATGGTAATGTGTTCCTCTTTTATTTCTATTTAGAATAGACAGCCTTCCATGAAAAATCTTACATATTTTTCTTTGATAAAAACAAGATAATTTATAACCTTAAGGTAATATTATCTTAACAATATGGAATATAGTTTCAAAGATTTCTTAATAACATTTGCATTATTAATTTTAAAAAGTTTAAATGATCATTTTAAGTCATTCATATTCATCTTAATATTGATTTTGATCTTTCTAATATGGCAACTTAAATTCCATCTATAACTACATCTATAACTTCTTTGATACAAGGTAGTTAGATTTTCCATGAACCTGGCTGATTCAAGTCGTCCCAGATAGTGAGTCGAAAGTGTGTCAAGACTGGAAGTGGGACAGAAAAATCATGCAGACACCTAAAGTGGGCAGTGTTGAAACTCATGGCATATTCATGTAAGCTGGTTATATTTTTACCTGAGTCTTTATAGAAGAGCTTATGATCAACAACTCATTGCTAATAAGCATACTCTACAAAGAGCAAGGTATTCAAATAATGCCTGTGAATAGAATATATTTCATTAACTGTAAAATGCAGCCAATTATGTGTCATTATTTCACGTACATTACAAAATGCACTGTCACTTAAACTATGTAATGATGCTTTGTCACTGCTTATATGTTTTCTTTATTTGATTTACATAGGATGTGGTCTTTTATTTGAGTTATTCAGGGTTTTCTGCAAAAATATAAAGAAAATATAAAGTAAATTAAGTATTTCTAAAAGGCATGCACAAAGTCCATCTCTTTTGGGTAATTTTCTGACTGATTGCTGATTCTTGTACTTTGCTACCTGTACCATCTTCTGTGCCATCAAGAGCACTGGTGATGCCACACTTATTGAAAGAGTGGAGCTTTTCTCTTTAGGATTTTCTTCCAGGCAACAAGGGAGTAGCTTAAAGATCACTGGATTGAGTTTCAGTTTCAGATTGTCAATCAAGCTCACATTCAACTTTCCCAACAATACTCTGCAAAAATTTTACAGAACAGGGAACAGAGTAGCACACACCACACAGCAAGCACGGTTCCCATTGTAACTGCCACTTAATGGGGTGTGTTTGGTTTGGAGACAAGAGCTGATGTAAGTGAGGGTCACATTAACAAAGGAAAGGTGAAGGGTCCAGAAACTCTCAGCTTAAAAATCTTGCTAGTAAATTTGCACCTGCAGGGGTGTGGATCTACTTCCATTATAGTGCTGCTGAAGTCATAGATTGATTACAAGTTAGTTTTTAAAAAACTTAATAACCAGTTTTTAAAACTTGGAAGCATTCTTGAATCAGTAATCAGTACATAGTAACATCAGGAACATGCTCATTTGTCTCTAACTGGGTGCATGGTTTCAGTTAATATTTCAAGAAGTTTAATTCAGGATAAATATTTCCTCACTTTTCCTTAACACTAGAGTCAAATTGTTGAGCCTTTCTGCCAGTATCTTTTTCTTATTTGGCATCGTTTCCAAGGTCTGATTAGATATGCAATTCATGTCTTTCTTTTGTATTGTTATTTAGTCTATTTTTATTTAGATGTATTCACATCTATTTTGGGTTGTTTCTTTTGTCTCAATTTCTTAAGGTATTCATCTCTCTTATGTCTGCATACTGTCACTCATAATAGGCTTTAAAGAAATTTGATAATATTCCATCAAAATTTTCTAACATTTTCTAGTAGGGGTAGAGTGATAAAAGCATAAACCACAGAATCATTTGACCCAAACTAGAAATGATTCATTGCTTTTTAACCCAATATCAAACCCTCATGAAATATAATTATTTCTGTTCCTCACAGTTCTGTACTAAATTATTAAGATGTAAAATACCAATTTTTAGGTGGTATCCTATCATTTAAAGGGTTTCTCTCTGGCCCTGCCACCTATGGAGGAGGAATCTACAGAGTTAAAGAGATATGTCCACTCTGTTTGGTTCTCTTTGTGTCTTCAATTCTGGTATAAAACTCGGAGTGTCGAAGAATTTGAAACCCTATCCTTGCCTTCCAGGTTGTTATGGAAGTATAATATTCAAGGCAGGATGATAGAACATATTTCATATAATGCTTTGATGTCTTGATTTGTTTTTGTTTTTGTTTTTTGATTTTTGTATTTTAAATATGGGGCTGGCCAAAAGGTTCGGTCGGTTTTTTCCGTAAGATGGCTCTAGTAGCACTTAGTTAACTTTAACTTTATTCAAAACAATTTTGTTAGATTGTATGTGACAGCTGTCATATCAGTGTGCATTTAGAAAAAAGACTTATCAAAATTGGTGAATTTTTGTGTAGCCATTTTAATATTGAAGATGGAAGGAAAAAAGCAACTTTTTGGCATATTATGCTTTATTATTTCAAGAAAGGTAAAAAGGCAATTGAAACACAAAAAAAGATTTATGCAGTGTATGGAGAAGGTGCTGTGACTGATCGAACATGTCAAAAGTGGTTTGCGAAGTTTCATGTTGGAGATTTCTCGCTGGACGATGTTCCATGGTCGGGTAGGCCAGTTGAATTTGATAGCGATCAAATCAAGACATTCATTGAGAACAGTCAACGATATACCATGTGGGAGATAGCCGACATACTCAAAATATACAAATCAAGCACTGAAAATCATTTGCACCAGCTTGGTTATGTGAATCACTTTGATGTTTCGGTTCCACATAAGTTAAGCGAAAAAAACCCTCTAGACTGTATTTCCACATGAGATTCTCTACTTAAACATAATGAAAACATTACGTTTTTAAAACAAATTGTGACGGGTGATGAAAAGTGGATACTATACAATAATGTGGAATAGAATAGATCATGGAGCAAGTGAAATGAACCACCACCAACCACACCAAAGACCAGTCTTCATCCAAAGAAGGTGATGTTGTGTATATGGTGGGAGTGGCAGGGAGTCCTCCATTATGAGCTCCTTCCAGAAAACAAAATGATTAATTCCAAGTACTGCTCCCAATGAGACCAATTGAAAGAAGCACTCGATGAAAAGCATCTGGAATTAGTCAATAGAAAGCCCATAATCTTCCGTCAGAATAATGCAAGACCGCTTGTTTGTTTTTTGTTTGTTTGTTTGTTTTATTATTAGCCATTTGCATATATTCCTTGGCACCATGCTGTCCATCTTCTGCGTGTTTTTTTTTAACATCTTTATTGGAGTATAATTGCTTTACAAAGTTGTGTTAGTTTCTGCTGTATGACAAAATTAATCAGCTATATGTATACATATATGCCCGTATCTCCTCCCTCTTGCATCTCCCTCCCACCCTCCCTATCCCACCCCTCTAGGTGGTCACAAAGCACCGAGCTGATCTCCCTGTGCTATGTGGCTTCTTCCCAGTAGCTATTTTACATTTGGTAGTGTATATATGTCCATGCCACTCTCTCACTTCCTCCCAGTCTACCCTTCTACCCCCCTGTGTCCTCAAGTCCATTCTCTGCATCTGCATCTTTATTCCTGTCCTGCCCCTAGGTTCTTCAGAACCATTTTATTTGTATATTTTTTTAGATTCCATATACATGTGTTAGCATACGGTATTTGTTTTTCTCTTTCTGACTTATTTCACTCTGTATGACAGACTCTAGGTCCATCCACCTCCCTACAATTAACTCAATTTCATTTCTTTTTATAGCTGAGTAATATTCCATTGTATATATGTGCTACATCTTCTTTATCCATTCCTCTGTTGATGGACACTTTGGTTGCTTCCATGTCCTGGCTATTGTAAATACAGCGGCAATGAACATTTTGGAACATGACTCTTTTTGAGCTATGGTTTTCTCAGGGTATATGCCCAGTAGTGGGATTGCTGGGTCGTATGGTAGTTCTATCTTTAGTTTTTAAAGGAACCTCCATACTGTTCTCCATAGTGGCTGTATCAATTTACATTCCCACCAACAGTGCAAGAGGGTTCCCTTTTCTCCACACCCTCTCCAGCATTTGCTCTTTGTAGATTTTCTGATGATGCCCATTCTGACTGGTATGAGGTGATACCTCATTGCAGTTTTCATTTGCATTTCTCCAATGATTAGTCATGTTGAGCATACTTTCATATGTTTGTTGGCAATCTGTATATCTTCTTTGGAGAAATGTCTGTTTAGGTCTTCTGCCCATTTTGGGATTGGGTTGTTTGTTTTTTGATATGGAGCTACATGAGCTGCTTGTAAATTTTGGAGATTAATCCTTTGTCAGTTGTTTCATTTGCAAATATTTTCTCCCATTCTGAGGGTTGTCTTTTGGTCTTGTTTATGTTTTCCTTTGCTGTGCAAAAGCTTTTAAGTTTCATTAAGTCGCATTTGTTTATTTTTGTTTTTATTTCCGTTTCTCTAGGAGGTGGGTCAAAAAGGATCTTGCTCTTATTTATGTCATAGAGTGTTCTGCCTAGACTGCATGTTTTTTGATGACCAGGCAAAAACTGTTACAGCTTGTCTGGGAAGTTCTGATTCATCCGCCATATTCACTAAACATAGCCCCTTCAGATTTCCATTTATTTCGGTCTTTACAAAATTCTCTTAGAGGAAATAATTTCAATTCCCTGGGAGACTGTAAAGGGCACCTGGAACAGTTCTTTGCTCAAAAAGATAAAAAGTTTTGGGAAGATGGAATTATGATGTTGCCTGAAAAATGACAGAAGGTAGTGGAACAAAAGGGTGAATATGTTGTTCAGTAAAGTTCTTAGTTAAAATGAAAAAGGTGTCTTTTATTTTTACTTAAAAATCGAAGGTACTTTTTGGCCAACCAAATATTTAGACACATGGTATGTGGGCCTTCATATTTATACTTGAGTCAACCCTGCAGATGTTAGATGCTGGTCTTATTTCAGGGTTCAATAAATGCAAATACCCAACATACTCATAAATTTTCCTTTATGTAGATTTGATACAAATAAAATGGATTATGTGTTTCTGTATTTATAGATTATTTGAATAATATTTTCTCCAATTTTCTCTTCCTTCTAATCCTGTAATTGCTCATACCTTTTATGGTTGAGAAATAATTTGTAACAAAACTGGATCAATTATGCATAAAATGTTTTTTAAGCTTTTCTCCTTCAACTCATTCCTTTCTCTTGGTTGTAAAATGTAGCATGCCAATGTGTAAAAATGAAATTAACACTATTTATTTATTCAGATTGTCACAGTTTTCACCTCCTAAAATTAATGAGAATTTTGGGCTACTTCTTTCCAGGTTTCTCCCAGGAGTGGATGTGTTAACAACATCTGTAATACCTTACACTGAGGCAGGGAAATAATAAGGTCTGAAGCTCAGATACCCTATTGTCTCTTAAGCCATGATTTCTAAATAAAACACCTGGAAATTTCTTTAGTAAATTTGAGTTTGGGAATGTTATAAAAGGAAATTATTCACTGATTATTTCTTGCATTTTCTTTTAGCTAACAAATTAATAATGTAATCTGTGGGTATAACAATATACCATCTATAGTGTTATTAATTTCTAAATAAGTGTCTCTATTCAAAAATAAATTTGAAATATAATAAAATATAAAAAAGATTATTCCTGAATATTATTTTAGAATTGAACATTTTTGGTAAATTTCAGAACTTAAATCCTTCAATATTTTGGTGGTCATTTTAAACGAGTATATAGCTTATCATTTCTCTATATATAATTGAAATTTTTAGTTGAATTGATTAACATTGAAGAGGAGTAATCAAATTGGAATGATCATTTTATTCTAAAAGTTCTTATATTTGAGTTATCCCTGTTCACCCAAAATTTGCCTTATGTATTTTCTTAAACCATAGGGAATAAAATCACACAAATTGCAGCAAAATAATTAAAAACTGTAAGGAAGAAGAACATATGTAATAAATAATTTAAAGTGATTTCACTAAACATCAAGGTACACTGGCCTTGTAACTTTTTTCAATAGGGCCTATGGAAGGAAAAAATAATCCTCTCTGTTTCTCAATTTGGGGGGCCCTCCTGAATGTTGTCTCATATTTTCTTGTCTTCTAAGATAAATACCTTTGGTACCTTTTTAAAGATCGTGTTTTGAAAATATGTTTAGTGTAAAGCAATGCAAGGTAGAAGACTATATTTGGAACTTCTGATTTAACAGCACATACAGTCTATAAAATTAAAATTTTGACAGTTTATGTTAAAATTTGTCAATGCAAATATGGTGAATGATGGATATATTGTTTAAACAATTTTCTCCTAAGGTTTTTTTTTTTAATGTTTTTATTGGAGTATAATTGCTCTACAATATGTGTTAGTTTCTGCTTTATAACAAAGTGAATCAGTTATACATATACATATACATATATCCCCATATCTCTTTCCTCTTGCATCTCCCTCCCTCCCACCCTCCCTATTCCACCCTTCTAGCTGGTCACAAAGCACCGAGCTGATCTCCCTGTGTTATGTGACTGCTTCCCAGTAGCTATCTGTTTTACATTTGGTAGTGTATATATGGACATATATACACTACCACTCTCTCACTTTGTCCCAGCTTACCCTTCCCCCTCCCCGTGTCCTCAAGTCCATTGTCTAGTAGGTCTGTGTCTTTATTCCCGTCTTGCCCCTAGGTTCTTCATGACCTTTTTTTTTTTTTTTGATTCCATATATATGTGTTAGGTTTTAATTATATTACTTTAAAATGCACAACAGTGAGAATTTCTGAATGTTTTATTAAAATGATAAAATTTTATTTCCCAAGAGCAAACTCTAGTCACTAAATAGCATTTGTGAATTGAAATTATTTTTGTTATTAGGCTTAAAACTTTAAGTGACTTTTTTTTTCTCAGTTTGTGAATCATTTGTTCAATTTTGGAAAAAAAAAGATCAATAGCACAAATACACTCATATTTACTTTACTGTATTTTGTAGATTTAAGTTTGATAGCTTGAGGGTGTTTTATATTTTTATATCTTCTGAATGTATAAAACAATGAGCTAAAGTTTTGAAATCCTGATATACCACAAGATAATCTTTTCCCTCGATCTTTAACTTTGAGGTAAATACAGATATTTTTCTTAATCTTAATTGATATATCTCCTACTCTACCATAATGAAGAACTTAATTCTCCTTCATTTTAATTTACAATACAGTCAGAACAATCAATATTTGCTGAAAAACTTGTAATTAATTTTCTTCTTCATTTTAAATTTTCAATGGACAAAAAGTAATTCGAGAATTCTTGTAATAGAATTTTGCATGAAAGAACTCCTTTTTTTATAGCACGTCATTACAATGTGCAAAGCAGTCTCTTTTACAATCCTATGGGCCAGTTAAGGTTTTTTTTTCTTTTCTTTTTTTACAGATGCAGAAAATGAGATTCAGAGAGAATAGATATTGGGACTATAATTCAAATTTTAGATATTTGTCTGTAGATAATAGAAGTATTTCTTTTGTGCAGTAGCTACCTTTGCAGAGTCTTGAAGCAATCTTCAGGTACTTCAGGTGGTTGTTCAAAAGTTATGGAACATATCACTCAGGGTTGTTAATAGAGCAGAATATATGTTTATGAAAAGGATACTAGGTAACTTTTTTATTACTTTTTTTTATTGGAGTATAGTTGATTTACAATGTTGTGTTAGTTTCAGGCTTACAGCAAAGTGAATCTGTTATACATTTCCATATATCCACTCTTTTTTTTTAGATTCTTTTCCATATAGGCCATTACAGAGTATTGATTTGAGTTCCCTGTGCTATACAGTATGTCCTTATTAGTTATCTGTTTTATATATAATAGTGTGTATATGTCAATCCCAATCTTCCTATTTATCCCTCCCCCTCTTACCCTCTGGTAACTATAAGTTTATTTTTCATATCTGTAACGTTATTTCTGTTTTGTAGATAAGTTCATTTGTGCCCCTCTTTCTTTTTAGATACCACATATAAGCAATATCATATGATATTTGTCTTTCTCTGACTTACTTTACTCAGTATGACAATCTCCAAGTCCATCCATGTTGCTGCATATGACATTATTTCATTATTTTTTATGAAGATTGAGAACCAGGCTCAATGCCTTCCATTTAGGAACTAAGCCCAAGAACAAAAACAACAACAGTAATATTGTAGGACTGGTTTGATGAGGAAACCACAGCCTTTCTCACTGACTACTGAGTGCCACAAGTTGCTCCCTGTTGGAAACACACCCTATAGACTTTCCTGCTACAATGGAAGAAGCAAGAACTCTACTACACAGATTTCTTTCACCAAGAACTCCAGGATGAGGGGAATCTATGTGAATTATATCTCCTGGAGTGTTCAGAATTGAGGTCCTTTTTAGCTCCAAAATCAAGCTAAGTCTGATTGGCAAAGTCTTGACACATAACTTGAACCCCTTAGCTGTAAGGGCTGAGGAGAGAGTATATAGCGTTTTAACATCCTATGGTGAGTCAGATCTATAACTGAGATCATAAGATGTAGACAGAGGTGGGTCCAGTATTATTTCTGGGGTGTCTTGAGTAGTAGTATAGTAGTGGTGGTGGTAATAATAATAAGATATAAAATTAGGTGTAGGAACTTTAAATGGGTCTGAATAGAAGTGGTTAAAGATGAAGTCTTTACCCAGATATGGATTATAGGAGAAAGACATTGTCTTCTGAAATTAAGCTTGACATTAGCTGTAGATATTTGTGGTTTTTCTTTGTCAGATTAAAAAAGGTCCCTTCTATTCCAAGTTTGCTGAGAATTTTGTTTTAAATCATGAATGGATGCTGAATGTTGGCAAATACTTTTTCCTCACCTATTGCTATGATCCTTTGTTTTTGTCTTTGTTAACTGTCTTAAGATAATGAATTACACTGATTAGTTTTCTAATGTACTAGCCTTGCATTCCTAACATAACTCTCCTGATTGTGCTATTTTGTTTGTTTTTATATATTATTTAAATTTGCTAGTATTTCATTAAGATATTTTACATCGATTTTTATGTCATATTGTTCTTCTTCTTATTATTATTTCTGTCTTTTGTGTCAAAAGATGCTGGCCTCCTCAAGTGAGTTGAGAAGGGCTGCTGTCTCTTAAATTTTCTGGAAGACATTTTTAAGAACTGGCATTAATTCTTCCTTAAATGTTTGGTGTAATTCACCAGTGAAGTCATCTATGCCTGAAATTTTCTTTTTCAGAAAGGTTTTAGCTACAAATTTAGTAATGAACTATGGAAATGATCTCTGAAAGTATAGACTTGTAGCTACAAATTTAGTACTACTCATGTTATCTATTTCTTCTAGGATGAGTTTAGGTAATTTGAGTTTTTCAAGGAATTGACCCATTTCATCTAAGTCGCCAAGTAATAATACTATACATTTCCCTCCCATCTTGATGTAAGTGTATTCTTCAGATTTGATAGGTTGTCTTTTCATTTTCATTTAGTTCAAAATATTTTCTATTTTTCTTTGAGACTTCTGCTTTGGTCAATGTAGTATTTTGTAGAGTTTTGCTTGCTTTTTAAAATATTTATAGGTGTATCTGATATCCTGCTATTTTTTTATGTTTAATTCTCTTTTTGTCAGAGAATATTGTCTGAGTAATTTTAACTCTTTGAAATTCAATAAGATTTGTTTAGTGACCTAGAATATGATCTAGCTTGGTAGACAAGGGCATTGCTAAATCATGTGGGTCAAGTCTTCCTTGTGTGTTACAGTTTTATGATGTGGAGGATATTTAGAATCTGGGTATTCTGCCTCTAAATGCCAGTAGTTTATAAAAATTATTTTGCAACCAAGTTTTCCTCAGAAATTTTTAGATGCCTGTTGGGAGCAGCAATGTTTCCTATTGAAAATAACTAATTTAAAGAATCATGGGTTGGATTCTTCTCTCACCTCCATGTGCCAGCTTGGATTTTTCTCCCTCTTTCTTAGCTCTGTAGTTCTTCCAGGCTACTTTGTAGCAATTTGATTCTAAAGCATCACCTTCCACTGGAACCCAAAGGTCTGGGGGAGCTTCAAGCTCCCAATGGATTCATATGAGGTTAACCCAACCTGGAGCCTGGAGCCTTGAGTCTCCTCAAATGTCCATTGATGAAAATTCCCAGGCAATTCCAGTTGCCTCTCAAACTATGTCTGAAGTGTTAATAAAGAACCTCAGTAACTTGATGCTCAACCCTAATATCAAATTGCCCTTCATTCTACCAGAATGTCTACCTCAACCTACTGGGCAGTTACTTGGTGAAAACATACCCTGTAGGAGAGGGGTGAGGACCATGTTAACTGATCAGAGAGATAAGATGGAGTGGCTGATTCAATCTATTAAAAAGTGCTACTGCAAAGGAGTTTCTCCATCTGACTCTCAAAGAGAACCACTGCAGAACGACGTTGAGACTCCCTCAAGAGTGCAAACATTTAGATGCAGCTGTCGTTTTTGCCAGTCTCATAGAGATCCTTCTGAGGATAATTATGAGAATTATTACACCAATAAGTATTACAGTAATTATGACATGGAGTTGGATGAGCCATAAACCTCATTCTTGTACTATTCTTTCTTGCTGGCAATTTTAGGTTCATCATGAAGCAGCTTGGGAAAGATTGTGTACCAATATTTTGATAACCTATATTATAAATTCTGTGATGTCTTTTTTTCTTGCATCTCTTTTCTACCTTAATACAGTAACTTATAAGGAATCTATATAGCTTGCATTTGAATGACTTGAATATACTTTAATTCCACTTTGTGAAACAAATTAACTTGTGTGGAAGGAATGTGAAGAAAACATTGGGTGGCTTGGCCACGGCATTGTTAGAAGAGCATGTTGAATTGTAATAAAAATTTTTGATGTCCTATTTCAAAAAAAAGAAAGAAACATGAATATTACAATTATTTCATAAATTAGATATTTTAGATTTACTTGCTCTCAATCCTATTTAAACCATCATAAAATGTGATAATTATTAATTCATTTTACTTTAGTCAAATGTTAAAAATGTAAAATTCAGGATAAAATTACTTAGTAAATTGGTGTTTTAACGTAGTGTTCTGTCTCTGTGAGTACGTGTGTGTATGTATGTGTGTGTGTATGTACACTAGTATAAGTTAATCATTGTCCATATTGGATATTTTGTTTTTTCTTTCATTGTATTCATCTAGATTTGCAGAATTAATAACATCTGCACAAAATTTGCAAAGAAATTCCTTCCTTGTGTTTATAACTTTTATTGTGATGAAATTGATGTGGATCCCTTAAAGGAAATAATTACTTCTTAGTTTTTATCCAAGGGAATGTGTCCTGAGCAAGTGTCTCTTGATTGGTGGTGGTGGATGAAGTGTGAGCCCTTTGAAAATCACTTCATAGTAGCTTTTGAAGTAGCAATTTCGACCACCTGCACTGGACCATCTGAACCCATCATTATTTCTGCTCTGTGAAGTAGGTTGTCATTATGGTTCACACAAACACATTTCTGTTTTTTCATAACTAGATCAGTTCACCTGGGACAAAAAATAGGAGAAATCTTCTGTACAGAAATCCTTCATGCAGAGAGGATAGCTTGATTAAATATTATTATTAATGGAATTTAAAATTGTTTCTCTTACTTTTCTGTCCAATAAATGCTGTTCCTATTTCCTTTACTGATGTAGAGGACTGTGACTTGAAAAGTCACAAACAGTTCATCCCTTGGTTGAGATAAGTACACCTTCATAGCTTGTTGTATCAACTTTGTACTCATAGAGTTGGTAATAACTATTTGTAACTGATTGATAATAAGTGATAGACATGTTTTTGGTAATTTTCTCAAATTTAAACTACATAAAGTAGTGTAAGAACAAGGTCCCTGGTGAATATATAAATTATTTTTTTGAAAATAAGTTCAATTGAACCAGTTTTTCTCAACTTCTCTACTAAATCAAACAACCCAAATCAATATTATTATGTCAAATTCTTCTTTGCACTCCAATAAATATCAGCACATTCCACAAAACCAATTAGTAATAGTATATTACTCCTACTAAAATATACTTTCTTGAGGGCTTGCTTTGTGTTAGATACAATGCTTTATTATCTAATTTAATTTAATCTTCCCAATAAAACATGGGTTGATGTTATTTCTAGCAAATGGAAAACCTAGAAAATGTCTCAAAAGTTTCCATTCTTCAATAATTCTATTTTATTCTCAAAGAGTAGAAATTAGTCTAGTTTAGGAGGTTGTGAGTATGAAAAGTATATCCAGGGAAGTGATAACAGAATGTGCAAAGTATGAACACAGCCTGGCTTCTTTACTGGTCCGTAAGGAGATCTATAAATGGTTAGAGAGTAAAATTCAAAGAACACAGTTACGAAGAGTGAAGCTGTGTTGATACTTAGGGGCAAAATCAGGGAGGCTTTGCAAATGACACTGAGAAGTCTGGACTTACCCTTGAGAGCATCAGGGAATCACTGAAGGATTTAAGGCAGAGAAATAATATCCTTATAATGCTTAAGAAAACTTTATTCTGCTTTTATGCTTTATGTATTATAAGACTGTAAGACTGGAAACAGAATGACCATATATGAAACTGACCCTATATTAAAGTTGCTTGATGGCCATGTCCTGAATTTGAATCATAGAATCACAGCATCTTTTGTAGTTTATTAGGAAGTAAGATTTAACAATAACACCCCAGTTTCTGGATAGGAGATTTGACAATTTCTGTTTGTTGCTTTATCAAGGGCTTAAGTAACCTAGGAAAAATTTGGAGGACACTGCAGTTTGAAGACTCTGGATAAATTTATCTACATTATATTTCTTCCTCTTGTGTAGAACTCTAGGCTGTGACCAGTTTCTGCATACAGCTTTCTTTCAAAACGTCTTTCCCTATGAGAACTTAACTATGTGAAAGTCCAGTTTTCCTCTGAGTCCATGCCCCCATTCCTTTAAGGAAGAAAATCTTTCCCACGCTCCTTTATCTGCTTCCTGCTTGGGGAAGGCAGCAGGGAAACCCTACTTCGTCCAGTACTGTTGATCGTGTAAGTGTGTCTGTTCTACAGCATAAAGGCATTCAAGTCTTGTCCCCATTTGCCTGTGCTTTGTCTGTTCTTACCACCTGACCACATCTATCAAGCCTCTGTGTTAGTGGAATTCTTGTAAAGTCTTTCCAGTTATCTTTCTGGGGCATTGCTCTCCATCAGGAGGGTAAATTGTGACTCAGTCTTGGCATGATTTTTGTAGCTTTGTCTGATGTATACCACACAAAATGTATCTAGTTTCAAGCAGCTATGCAGATTTGTCCATTTTTTTGTACATAATGTGAGTCATTTAATGGAGATAAGAATTTGAGAGGTATAACTAGCACTTAAAACCAAGGCATTACACTATTCAGAACTTCCCCCCCCCCCATACTTTCAAGGTCTTCTTTTCCACTGTTTTCTTCTGTTCAGCTCACAGACATATATAAAATTTCTCTATCTAAAAATCTTAGTTCTATATTGGCCTTGTGATCCTACTTTTCCATCTTTCTTCATTATTTCATCACCAAGATTCTTCAAAACATAGTGTCAGGCTTCACTGGTGGCGCAGTGGTTGAGAGTCCGCCTGCCAATGCAGGGGACACGGGTTCGTGCCCCGGTCCGGGAGGATCCCACATGCCGCGGAGCGGCTAGGCCCGTGAGCCATGGCTGCTGGGCCTGCGCGTCCGGAGCCTGTGCTCCGCAACGGGAGAGGCCACAACAGTGAGAGGCCTGCGTACCAGAAAAAACAAACAAACAAAAATAGTGTCAATTCCATACGTCTGTTCAACGATCTCATCTTCATTTTTCTACTCACGAATACCAGAAATCTACCCAATAATTCCATTGAATACTATCCCCAAGGCAACCATAACATCCACTTCTTCTTTTTGTTCAATCTAATTCATCTGAAATTGACTTCTCAGGCCCTGGAATTTCTCCAGCCCTTACTTATATAATCTGTCTTGCCATTTAATCACATTCCATTATTCTTACTTTTTTGTAAGCAACTGATTATCAAATTACTTAATCAGATGATAAATTAGGCATCTTCAATGATGGAGTCTCTTCTATTTTTATGCTACTTTATTGATGATCAAAGGGATCTATTTAATCTCAGAGGGACTTAGCAAATCAATGAGACGTTAGAGGATTCTAGCCTAAATAAAAGATCTCAAGTATCCTCTTCACACAGAATTTCACTTTCATATGTCTTAATCACAGGCATCATTATTGCCTATGTTTTGCTCAGCAGAAGACTTGAGAGGTTTTAAAGGTTGTATTTCTAAAGCACTGCCTCTATTTGGCTTCTGGTGCAACGTATTCTGCCTTATCTCCTACTATCTCTCTTATCATTAATTTATAATCCCTGGATTGAAAACTTAACTGAATATGCTTTCTTTGTTTGCTTCTTACATATTGCTACATCCCATGTTCCTCCCTAAAACCTTTTTCTTATCCTGTTCTAACGCACCCTTCACTTTTGAACTTGTTCTCTCCCATGTTGTCAAATACCATCTCTTTGTAGGTGATTTTAGATCACTTATTTAGCCCATAGCATCTTCAAAAGTTTTGTCCTCTATATCAGAGTGCTTACTTGATAACTCCACTAAAAAATCCACAGATATCTCTTTACTATTCCTGTCTTTCTTTTCTCGATTACAGATGCTTTTCTTCATCCAGTCATTCAGGAAATAAATTTGTGAGCTATATTTAATCTTTACTTTGCTTTACCTCTATTGTTACAAGTTCTAAGGTTTGTATTTTTGTACCTTTTGTTCATTTGTTCAGTTCCAACTGCACAGCTAATGCCTTAGTTCAGACTCATATTTCTCTTCTCTCAACTATTGTCATATTTTCCAAAATTGTTCCTCTGCCTCTTAAATTCCTTTGTTTGTCCTCTCCATGGCTGCCAGGGTAATCTTTCTAAAATGCAAGATTTCCCATATTACTCCATTGCTCAAATATCTTCAGATATCTTCACAATTGCTTACAGTATAAAACTCAAAACTGTTAGTGCATTGTACCTTCTGTGACCTGGGTGTTCCAAATGCCCAGGACTTTAATTGCTTTACCCCAAACCTCTCCAGTTCAACCTTATCCAAATATTTTTAGTTCTGCAGGGCACCATATTTTGTGGCTCAGGTGATTTTGGGGGTTATCCTTCATTTCAAAAATGACTTTGTTTACTGACCAGCAACCTCTCATCCACCAGCATTCAACTAATTTGCTACCTTTCCTGAACTCATCAAATGAAATGATTAATTTCTCCTTTGTGACTTCACTATTTCCTGTACATTCTACCCCTAAAACATTTAGCAAATTTATTTATTTTCATATCTGTCTCACTCTATAATCAGTCAAATGAGATCAGGCAGTCAGTCAGCAAATATTTAATGAGAATTTTCTTTGATGGGATTAGGGTCTATGAAGACAAGTAAGACAAACTTTTGGGAATCATAATCTTAAAAGTTTTTTTTTTCTGCACTATTCAAAGGATCAATCACACGATTGTAGCAGATGTTAGAAACATTATATCTATATCTATCTATCTATCTGGAAGATTTAGTAAAATTGATTAAATTGGTAAATAATTAAATGACTTATTGGCAAATAATTATATTCGTAAATAAAATAACATGCTCCCAATTTCTCTATATATACCTTAATCTTGTCTACTGTTTAAGGTTAATTCCCACCATGGAACTTTCCTCAGTTACTTCACCAGGTCTGGAATCACAATCTAGCTGTGCTGTTGTCTGTGTTGTCTAGGTTTCTATTAACATTTCTAAGTTTTGGGGTAGTGACCCCCATTTCATAGGCTTATTGTGCAGACTTGGGGAGATAACTGTATGTAAATCCCAGTTCATATTAGGTTCATAATGCATTTTTTGTTGCTTTAGTTCCCAAATTATAAATTATAAGGTGTTTGTTCCACCCATTGTGGCCTTTAGCAATTTTTTGCTTCTTTTTATTTCTATGAGTATTTCTTAGTCCTATGAATAGCAAATTTACTCCTAGGATGACTAAACTTTTATTTCTTTATTCCTGCCATTGTCTCACACAGTGCCTTATATTTCAAGGTTGCTTAAGTCATTTATTTGTGGAATGAATATATTTAGTCTACATATGCTAGCCCCTTCACTTTATAAACTACAAACTCTCCTATCATGGATACACACAGATACAACTCACACATGTGAGGCTCTTGAATAAAGAATTCTTCTACTGGATTATGAATTCTTCCACTGGCTTGTGAAATCATTTAAATTTTTTTAATGCTTATTATTATTATTTTTTTTTGTTAATAGGAGTGAGAAAATTGTGTTCACATAACGAGAAAAAAAAAACCTAAAATATCCAGAAAAATTTAATCAGGAAGAACAGGAATTATACAAGGAATATATAAAATTTTATTTAATTATAGAATAGAAATGGAACAAACAGAAAGATGTACCATGTTCCTATATGAGTATGTAGATTATCATAAATATACAGTTGTTTATATCTAGATGGGGTGATGGAAATTGGAGAAATAGAACATTCTGGTCAATTATTAACATTGTTATACAGTGTTTTACTTCTTAACTTTATTTTCTAAAAAGAATAATTATGGAATGTGTTGGGTTGTAAAGCAGTGCATTATGAAAGTCCTCAAATAGAAGCTAAGCAACAAACCCCTGGAGATATAATAGAAGAAAAGACAGCACAGGGGTAAATAGGACCACATGACCCTCAAAACCTTTCTCAAAGAAAGTAATACTATGATTTTATCAAGACTCAAAATTGTTCTAAGAACCAATAGCATTGTTATCTAAACTCATATTCTTTTCCTAAAAGTTTATACCAGTGAAAACTAAGTTTAAATTTCTCAAACATGAAGGATAAAAGTACTTTCTTTGCAAAGAAATGTCCCTCGTACCTTAAAGTTTTTATAGAACTAATAAAAATTGAGTTTTGAGGAGCAAGTCGGTCCCAAGAATAATATTATGTAATTGGGTATCTTTTTAGCCATGCCACACATTTTCTAAACTTTTATATATATAGACTAAAGAGTATTTCCTTTTAATTCAGTCTCTCACTTCAAATTTTAGATCCAATGAAACTTGTTTAAGGAGAGAGAAACTAAAACATATTTCTTACATACGACAAGTTTAGAACACTAAGATATTGTTCCAAGGACAGTTTTGTTTCCAGTTTAGAATTAACAGCTCATGTACAATATGATCAATGTCTAATAAAATTAACACAGTATCTTTTTCTTCTTAGATGAAGTGTTTCCCCTCTTCAGCTCCTGATAAGCAGAGCCTGCCCTCTGTTCTGTTTCACTTCACTAGGAAGCTGAGTGGTCCCTTCACACCCCAACTTTAAGTCAGCCACCATGGTCCCCAGGTCCTAACGCAGCACTGGAACAGCTCCTTGAAAGCGAATGAACCTCAAGTATATTCATAACAGTTACAACAAAGTCCCGTGAATCCACTTACATTGCTTAGGCCACACACTTTTAAAAGGAGGACTTATTTTTAGTACATGGAACTCCCTCTTTTTCAAAGGATCCATACTGAGTGGGATCGAAGTAGATGAAAAAGAGCTTTCTTCTCCCCCAACTGCACCTTTCATGCAGATGCAACACCACAAAGATTATGTTTAAAATGTTTTTTAAGTGCATTTTATGAGTATTGAATATAAAATGTTCTTTCTTCCTCGTTGTAAAATCACACCACTACTGCTGTTCCTATTCCATGACTATCACAATTAGTACGACTACTCATGCATTTAGTGCGTGTCTGCTGCCACCAGACACCACTACCACAGTCATCCTTTTAAAAACTGGTAAGCTGAGACAAAGAGGTAAAGTACAACAGAAAAGATTACACAAAACTGGTACACAGCCTCTCTTTAAATCAAGAGAGAATCAGAAAACATGATACAGAGATTGGCCTTTTACTTTGGTTCTTCACAAGTTGGTCACTCTTAGTATAAATATCAGTGGAAAACTAGATTTCTTTTTGGCTTCCAAATGCATTCAGCTTCTCTGATGGGTAGTTTGGGGTATTGCCACCCTACTAGTGCCACCAGTGTAACTGTGCTGTGTACAATCTCCCACTTAAGTCAAGATGAGCTTTTTATTTGAGAGACAGAGACAGAGAGAGAGAGAAAAGGATCTCTAAAATAGTCTGAATCAGTAAAGCCTATTAATAGTATTGTTTCAAAAATAATTATGTCCTTTAATACTTATGAATACTATGTTCCAGTTTAAAAAGCAGAAAAGAAAGAAATGCAGCTTCCTAGCATTTAGAAATCACTAGATGTTACAATGCATTTTACTTTGGTACAGTAGGTATGAAAACCTAAGTGTCACAAAAACTAAGGCCAATAAATATCTACAAACGAAAAGGGATGTTTGTTTTCATATTAAAAATAATAATGCAGTATTAGCAAAGATATTTTTTTACAACCAGTGATGAGTGAATACAGATTCAAAATATATTGGTAGAGAAATAAATTCATGTTTGGAAACATTTAAAGAAATCTGGTCATAAAGTGGCTAAGGTTGAGCAGTTTCAATGTAGATTACATGTAAATCACAGTTCTAAATTACTACCTGTATAAACTTTGATAAACTACTATACCTCTCTAAAATAAGGATAATATAAACTGGATCACAGTATTGTCTTAAATATCCTGTGAACCAGTTTATATAAAGCAATACATATTTTACCTCACACCATAAGAAATAAATGTGAACTTATAATTATTAACAATATTTTATTGTATATTAATTATTATAATAATTTTCAATTAAAACTTTTAAGTAATTTATTTAATTTATTCAAAGACAATAGGCAAAATTCAATGAAAAGTTATCTTTCTGTAATATATTCAAGGAAGCCTAAAAGAATAATTTTGGATGTACAGAAACATAGTTTCTTTACAGATTCTCTCAAAAATAGTAGTCTAGGTATGTTAGTTTTATTCATACATCCAATAGTTATTTTACAGCTACTATGTTCTAGGCACTGTGCTAGTCTACTGATAAAGACTGGTGAACAGAAAAAAATAGTCTCTGCCCCACGGTATCAATAGCCTATCATTTGTGTCCAATTATATGGTAAAACTAAAGGCCATTTTGTGAGTTATGTTCGTAATAGGAGTCTAGTTACAAAAACAGCAAGAAAACAGATAATAACAATGCCATAAAGTAAAACAATAAAAGCTCTGATTATTTTCAATAAGTTCCTACAAGTTACAGCTAGGGATAAAATAAGCTTCTATAATTTCACAATTATTTCATTTACAATTGAGCATGTGACAATATATACGCAAAGAAGCTATTCAACTAAGACTAGTAAAATAAATTATAGGGGCAAAAGAACAGATAATGAAATAGGCAAGAAAAGAAATGTATAGCCTTAGAATTGAACCTCTTTCTAGAAACCATAAAAGAGCCTAAAGAATTATTTTAATAAAATAATAGTTAATATTTTGTAGCTGCTTACTGCATGCTATAAAATGTGCAAAGCTATATGTATGTTTTTATGTCATTTAATTATCTCAATATTACTGTCACCTTATACATGAGAACATTAGAATTTAGACGGTGTTGGTAATTTGTCCAAAGTCACAGAACAAGTCATTGCCAGGGCACGGGACTCAAATCCAGACATTCATGTCTCTAAATTTTGACCACTCATCTGCTATATTCTATGGACAGTGATTGAAAAATTCTGGATCCTAAACAATATCTCTTTTTAATTAAACTTATTCTCTGGTGCTTTTCTTTCTTTTCTCTGGATAGTAACTAGCTCAGACTCAGGAGACTGAATTAATTTATGAACACAATAAAATTGAAAAAAGGAGGTGAATTAAATGACAGGAAAAACAGCAATCATATGATGATGTAAGTCACTATGTATTTTATTTCTGAGTAATTTTATTACCTTCATTAAAAAAAAAAAAACCAGGAAGTTCTACTAGAAAATTACCAAAAGATCAGGTGACAATTGACTATTTATCATTTAATTACTCTACATATTTTATGAATATCTATTATTGATATTAACCAGTGTTTAAAATTAAAGTAAAATATGTAGAATTAAAATACCTTTTAAAATCGATTTTCATAGAATATGAAATACAGAAAAAAATTATGAAAACCACAAAAAATAGCATATTTAATAATTTCTTCTATCCAATCAGAAATCTGTTATCAATTGTAACTTAATTGTCTTTTTTAAATTTATTTATTTATTTATTTATTTTTGACTGCATTGGGTCTTTTTTGCTGCTCACAGGCTTTCTCTAGTTGTGGCAAGCGGGGACTACTCTTCATTGTTGTGTGCGGGCGTCTCATTTCAGTGGCTTCTCTTGTTGTGAAGCACGGACTCTAGGCGTCCAGGCTTCAGTAGTTATGGCTCACGGGCTCTAGGGCACAGGCTCAGTAGTTGTGGCTCACAGGCTTAGTTGCTCCGTGGCATGTGGGATCTTCCCAGACCAGGGATCGAACCCATGTTCCCTGCATTGGCAGGCAGATTCTTAACCACTGCACCACCAGGGAAGTCCCATAACTTAATTTTCAATTTCCTTTCAACCTTAATTAGAATTGGGCTGTTGGAGAAATAATTATACATCAAACACAAAATTATAGCAACATACTATGCCATGTACAATAACTATGCTTTTTTGAATTATTTCAAGGATTCATAAGACTCTACAAACATAAATGTGAAGGATGCTTACTATTCAGTAGAAGGGGAAAAGAACAGGCAATCATCTAGCAAGACTGAAACATTCAAGAACAGCTTTCAAATTGTTACCCCAGTGGCACAGAACACCCTTTATCTCTGGGCCAAAATCACCAAGATAGATTTCAGTTACTTTGGTCTCAGAAGCCACAACCTTATCTGAGAATGGGTATGATATATGCTATGTAGTTATACAGTCAATATTTGGCTGCATGATCTGACTCAGCAACTAAAACAAGATAAAATAGCAGAAACCAGAGGCAAACCATCTATCTGAAACTCATATAATACTATATATGTATGTATATATGTGCATATGTGTGTATATATTTACAACATAGATACAGGCTTCCCCGTGACATGTTTCAAACTCTAGTACAGAACTGTTTAAATCACTAATCAGTACATTTAATCTTTGATTGGCCAAGGATCAGCACTATGGCTTCAGGCATGTCTAGAGATAAACTCAGGTTTGCAAAGAACAGTCGAGAAAAACCCTGTGTGTATATATGCTGTTAAAAAATCCTGGCACTGGATTTTAATCTAGTACAACACAAAACACTCATACATTGTTGGTGGGAATGCAGCCACTGTGGAAGACAGTATGGAGGTTCCACATGATCCAGCAATTCCACTCCTGGCTATTTACCCCAAGAAAATGAAAACACTAATTAGAAAAGGTATACACACCCCTATGTTCATTGAAGCATTATTAACAATAACCAAGATATGGAAGCAACTTAACTGCCCATCAATAAATAAATGGATAAAGAAGATGTGGTGTACACACACACATACACACACACACACACACACACAGGAATATTTGCTGTAAAAAAGACTGAGACCTTGCCATTTGAGACAACATGGTTGGATGTGGAGGGTATTATGCTAAGTGAAATAAGTTAGAGAATGACAAATACTGTATGAGTTCCCTTATATGTGGAATCTAAAAACCAAATGAACAAACATATCAAAACTGAAATAGAGCCATAGATACAGAGAACAAGCAGGTGGTTGCTAAGTGGAAATACATTGGGGGGATGAGTGAAATAGGTGAGGCAGATTAAGAGGTACAAAACTTTCAATTACAAATAAATGTGTCACAGGTATAAAATGTACAGTGTGGGGAATATAGTCAATAATTATGTAATATCTTTGTATGGTAAAAGATGACAACTAGACTTATCATGGTGATCAGTTTGAAATGTATAGAAATATCAAATCACTATGTCGTATACCAAGAATTAACATAGTGTTGTAGGTCAGGTATACTTCAAAAACAAACCAATAAACATAGCAAAAAAGGCCAGATTTGTGGTTACCAGAGGTGGGAGGTGGGGGGAAGAGGGATTGGATGAAGGTGGTCAAAAGTCAAAAGGAAAAAAAAAAGAAAATCCTGCCACCACGGATTTTAATACAACACAAAAGCAGTTCAATTATTTAAATGACCATTTTGTCATATTTACACACAAGCGTCAATTGACCTAAAATTTAGGTGGGTTAAACCATTTTAAATAATGTCTATAAAAGCACATAATAGCATTAAAACAGAATTCCCCAAAATGGAAGGCCTTACAATAGCACATTCCTACAATGAGGAGAAAATATTTGGAAGGGATGGGTAAGCCTTGTACTATGTTGCATATCACCACTCTGAAGTAGGTTTATCTGGACATGCAAATGCTTTCACATGTGAATCTTAGCTTACTTCCTTCGAGAAACAAAAGTATATAAACAGAATCATTGCAGCACCTTCCCAAATAATGCAGTATTGCGCTTGTAGGCTTCCTCCTTGGAAATATTCAAAAGTTGCTTTGATAAAATCCTGAGAAGAGTCAGGATAGTTTCACTGTGTAACTAGGTCACATGAAGTGATATATTTATCACACATAAACCTGTTTTTTATTCTCTTGTCTCACTCAGGCTACAACCTCCTCTTCTAAAACCTGCCTTTAATTTAGCTGGTTTCTCTAAAAATTGTCTTGGTTTTGTTAATATTTATTTCCTTGACTAAGAATTCCAGGGGAGAGGAAGGGCAAAGATTTCAAGCTGCGTCCGAGAATCTGAAAATTAACAGACATTATTACATTTATTATAGAAACTGAGATCATTATGCTTAGAATTTCAAGTCTTTCTCGGAAGAAGATGATTTGATTTTGGCACGAATACTGCTGAAAAAAGAGAAGATTAGTGTATGTGATTATAAATCTTAGAGTCAATGTATTTAAATAAACTCAAATGGATAGAAAAAGATGGTTATTGTGTGAATATCAATAACATATATACCTTTAAATTATACTTTAATACATGATAGTCTGTGGAGACACTAGGTTTAACAAAGAGAGCATTTGCAAAGTAAAATAAAAATTCCATTTGATTACAAATACAAATCTGCTATTCCTTGTCCAATATTCTTTGAATATCCTTTTAATGTTCTCTCACATTTCCACTTTAGGAATTATGACTTTCTCAGGTAAATATAAAACAAAAACACCACTTTTCATGGTGTAATCTGCATTTCATAATATCTATTGATGTTGAAGGTAGGTAGACTCTATAACCTAGCAACTCTATGCAGTAATGAAAATGGTTAATCTCCAGCCACTCCAACAAACTGGATGAAACTTATAAATATGTTTAGTTTTAAAAAAAAGCCAGAAAAAAACACTACATATTGCATATTTCCTTTTATATATATTTTAAAAAATGAAAAATAAACTATGGAGTTAGAAGTCAAAGCAGCAGTTAAATTAGCGAAAAGAAGTGGAAGAGTAGTGGGGGGAGGGTAGAATGAAGCTTGTGGGGTGATGGAGCTTTTATAATTGATGATGGAGCTGTTACACTTGATGTTGTCATGGTATTTACCTAGTTGTATTCACGTTGTAATATTTCTTCAAGCTGGAAAATTGTAGATTATGTACTTTTCTTTATTCATGTTATACTTCAATATACATTTTATGACATTTTAAGGAAGACAATCTATAATCCTTGGGAAGGAAAAAAGAAAAGTATGTTCATACTCGGTAAATCAATGTTCATATGACGTGGATAAGGAAGGATGGACGCTCAGGCCTTCCGACGATGCAGGAGTGAAAGCACCTGGGCCTTTCAGGGCAGCTCTGGAGGAGCCCGACACGCCTGGACTACTGTGCCTGTGATGTTTTGCTCGCTTTCTTCCTGATTATTTAATAGTAAGCTTGATGTGGAGGTCTTTCCAGGGATTTTGTGACTCTTCTAACATCCTTTCCGAATCCCTTTCTGCTGAAACTTGCTAGAGTGGATTCTGATACCTGTAGCTAAGCAACTTGTTTATTTTAAAAATGACTTTGATAATCAAACTGATGATCCTGTGAGTTTCTAGCTTTAAAACTGTCAAATGAGCATTCCCGCCATGTTCTTTCTCCCAAGGCAACCAGTAAAACCTGTGACCATTTGATGACATTTGGAAGTGAATACTGATGTATCGGATAGCTGCAGTTCTTATGAAGAAGGAACTATTTTGAGTTGCTGAATGTCTAGTGCAGGGAGCCAGGGAGGGGGGATGGATCTGGAACCGCGTGACTAAGTAAAGGGCCTTTCTCTCCTGCAGAGGCCGAAACAAGGCTGCAGATTAATTGTTGGGTCTGAGGAACAAAGATGCAGAACAGGGTGACACAAAGTAACTAAAATAAGTATATTTGCTAATACAAGCATTAAAAATAGGAACAGAACACATTAATATTGAGTTTGGGACAGAGAGTGCTCGGGGTTTAAAAAAAAAGTATTTGGGATAACTCAAACTGATCTGCTACAATGTAGACCTTACAAAAATAACCAGATCCAAATGAATATAAAATTAGCTATGAACCAATCATAACTTCATTTTAAACAAAGGAGTTTTTGAAATGCAAGATTAACATTTACCATATATTTTAATTTACTGTTGCTCACTTGAGCAATTGTATTGTTTACACCTTGACCAAATTATGGTTATTGCATAATTAGAGAATCACGTTCAGGTCAATGGCAAAATTTCATTATTCACCAAATGCAATTCTGTTTGAGTTTTATGTCTTCCAGGATGTTTAGTTAATATGGAATTCCTGAGGGTGTTTTTAAATATACTTAAGTGTATCTCTTTCTATTTCATGATGTAGTATTACTTTATAACTTGTATCCATAGAATATAACTTTAGAAATTCATTCAAGCCATAAAATGGGAAACTAGAGGTAATGAATAACAAATGACTTTAAGTGCTTTGGTCACATGGCACAAACTGCAATCTGCATATATTATATTAAATTACTATTATGGTAAAATTTTTATGTAGTTATTAATTTTAAATCCTGTCTTTATAAAATATTCTGATTCAACCCAGTGAGGTAGAAACTTCACACACATTTGTCTCTCAACACTGAACTAAACATGTAATAGTTTTAAAAACAGAGAATGAGGGCTTAGGGTGTCACTAGTGAAATATAGACTTAAACAAATTTTGTGACAAGAAGAAGAAAATCAGAAGGGAAATGGATCAAATAAGCAGAGGACTTACAATGTAGAATTCGGGTATAGCTGGGGAGGTGGCTGATTTTAACAATAGCAAATGTTCGTTTCTTTAACTCAGATTACTAAATATCCTATGTTGTGCAGGATATTTCTATGTAATAGCACATTTTCTTACCCCAAATCCTTTTATTACTTTCATTGAGAAAGCTTCAAGAGTGTTTTGAGATAGCATATTTATTGTGTGTACCACTGCTGATATTTGTTCACTGGGATAAGCATGTTAGTAAATTGTTTCTCTATTGATATTTGTTCTCAATGAAATTTTTTGATTTTTTTCCTAATGTATAATGCCCTCAGAGTGTCCACTGGATATTAAAATTTCATCTTTTGAAATTGGCAAAGTGGTTATTTACACTTAAAAAGTAAAGTTTCTCTCCTGTTTGAGGGCTTTTTAACAACATTTTTGGTATTCTAACAGTATGAATAGGTTTCTACTCAGCTGGATATTAGCTAGCTTATGATTATTATAATATTATTTACATTCAATGAGAAGTTTATTGAAGTAACTCACAGACCTCCTGGAAACATTAATTAACTTCACATCACTGTGATCTGTTTTCTTAGCAGGTCATGCATTGAAACTTGTCTTCAAAAACAGAAAATATGGAAGAAGTATTTACGTACGTAAGAATATCACATGATTATTTTTAACCAAAAGGCTTTTTTTAAATTAAGGTATGTACATTGTGTTTTTAGACATAATGTTATTGCACACTTAATAGACTACAGTGTAGTGTAAACATAACGTTTATATCCACTGGGGAACCAAAAAATTCATGTGACTCCCTTTATTGCAGTATTCTCTTTATTGTGGTGGTCTGGAATGGAAACAGTGATTCCTGAAGTATGCTGCAGGTATACATAATGAATTGATTACTAGAGTCAAGTTAATTCACATATCATGCCCTCACATAGTTACCATTTTTTTGTGTGTGGTGAGAGAACCTGAAATCTACACTCTTAGCAAATTTCCAGTATTAAAAACCGTATTATTAACTATAGCCAACATGTTGTATTCAATAGTTTAGATCTCTAGATGTATTCATATTACATAACTGCAAGTTTTTAACCTTTTACCAGTATCTCCACATTTTCCCCACCTGCCTGCCCCTAGTAGCAATGGATCTACTCTCCAATTCTATGTGTATTTGTAGGTTCTGCATATAGTGTGAGATCTCACAGCGTTTGGTTTTGTTTCTGTATCTGGCTTACTACATTTAGCATAATTTCCTACATGTTTAGCCATTTTGTTGCAAATGACTGACAATTTCCATATCTTAAAAATTGTAAATAATGCTGCAGTGAACCTAAGTGTGAAGATATCTCACCAAGGTAGTGATTTCATTTCCTTTGGGTATATACCACCAGTGGAATCGCTGGATCATATGGTAGTCCTAATTTTAATTTTTACAGAAACCTCCATACTGTTTTCCATAACAGTTATACCAATTTAAATTTCCACTAACAGTTATCAGGGTTTCCTTTTCTCCACATCTTCTCTACCACTTGCTGTATCTTGTCTTTTTGATAAGAGCCATTCTAACAAGTGTGAGGTGATATCACATTGTAGTTCTGATTTGCATTTCCCTGATTATTAGTGATGTTGAGCACCTTTTCATGTACCTGTTGGCCTTTGTATGTCTTCTTTGGAAAAATGTATATTGAAGGCCTTTGTCCAGTTTTTAATCCAATTATTTGTTTTGTTTGTTTGTTTTTGCTATTTAACTGTATGAATTCCTTATATATTTTGGATATTATCCTCTTATCTGATGTGTGGTTTAAGAATATGTTCTGTTCTGTAGCTTGCTTTTCATTTTGTTGATTGTTTCCTTTACTGTACAAAAACTTTTTAGTTTGATATTGTTCCACTTGCTCATTTTTGCTTTTGTTGCCTGAAAAAAATAATTGCAAAGGTCATGCCAAAGCACTTTTTCCTATGTTTTCTAGGAATCTTGTAGTTTCATGTTTGCTGACTTATTTTTTCAGATGCAAAAGAGTATCTAGTATTCCCAGTACCATTGCTCAGAGACACTACCCTTTCCCCATTGTGTATTCTTGGTGCCTTTGTCAAAAATTAGCTGACAGTATTATGTGGGTTTATTTTTGGACTCTATTCTGTTTCATTGCTCTGTATGTCTATGTGTGTCATCTGTGAGTCTATATGTATTTTTATACCAGTACCACACTATTTTGATTAATACCACTTTGTAATATAGTTTTAAATCAGGAAGTATACCTCCAGCTTTATTCTTTCTCAGTGTTGCTTTGGTTATTCAGGGTCTTTTATGGTTCCATACAAATTCTAGAATTGGCTTTTCTATTTCTGTGAAAAATGCCACTGGGATTTTGATAGGGATTGAGTTGATTCTGTGTATCACTTTGGGTAGTAGAGACATTTTAACAACATTAATTATTCCAGTTCATGAACACAGGATGCCTTTCCATTGATTTGTGTCTTCTTCAGTTTCTTTCATCAATGTCTTATAGTTTTCACTTATCAGATCTTTCACCTTCTTAATTAAATTGATGTCTAACCACTTTATTCCTTTTAATACCATCATAAATGGGATTTTCCTTTTATTTTTTTTCTTTCAAAGGCAAGTCAAGTGAAACAGTGAGAGTGGAGAAAGAAACAAAGAAAACTGTAATTGGCTGTGATCAATAAATTGTAAAAACCACTGCACTTGGACCAGCTGGGATCATTTTCTTGATTTCCTTTTTAAATATATTGTTTTTGATGTAAATAAATACAACTGATTTTCCTTTGTTGATTTTGTATTTTGCAACTTTACTAAATTCATTTATTCTAACAGGTTTTTTTTTTTCTAAGTGAAGTCTCTAGAATTTTCTACATATAGGATTGTGTCACCTGTGAACAAAGATTTTTTTACTTCTTTCTTTCCAATTTGAATACCTTGTATTTCATTTCCTTGTCTGATTGCTCTGGATAGTATACCTCCAGTACTTTGTTAAATAGAGGTAGTGAGAGTGAATATCTTGGCTTTGAACAAATTTTAGAGGAAAACCTTTCAGTTTCTGTCAATTGCTTTTCATGTTAGTTGTGGCCTTTTTATAAATGCTCTTATTGTGTTAAGGAAATTTCCTTTTATAGCTATTTTGTTGAGAATTCTTTTTTTATCATGCTTGGATATTGAACTTTTCAAGAGATTTTTATGCATCTATTGAGATGATATTTTTATTTTTCATTCTATTAATGTGGTGTATTCTGTCAATTCATTAGCATATATCAAGCCAATCTTTTATCCTGGGGATAAATCCCACTTGGATGCGGCACATAATCTTTCTGATGTGTTGTTGAATTCAGTGTGCTAGTATTTGCTTGAGAATTTTTGCACTTATGATCATCAGAGATATTCACGTGTAGGTTTCTTTTTTGTGGTGTTTTTGTCTGAGTTTGGTATGAGGGTAGTGCTGGCCTCTGAAAATGAGTTTGGAAGTGTTTTCTCCACTTCTACTTTTTGGAAAAGTTTAAGAATTGGTAGTAATTCTTCTTGGACTATTTGGTAGAATTCAGCCATAAAGACATCTGGTCCTGAGATTTTCTTTGTTGTGTGATTTTTGATTACTACTTTATTCTCCTTATTTGTAATTGGTCTGTTCAGACTTCCTATTTCCTCTTAACTCAGTCTTGGTAAAATGTATGTTTCTAGGAATTTATCCTCTTTTCCTAGACTATCCAGTTTTTTCACATATAATTCTTCATAATCATCCCTTATGATCCTTTTTTATTTATGAGCAATCCATTGTAATATTCCCTCTTTCATTTCTTTTTTTCTCTTTTACTTTTTTTTTTACTTAATCTACCTAAAAATTCATTGATTTTATTTTTTGTTTGTTTGTTTTTCATTTTCAAAAAACCAGTGAGTAAGAGTCTCTCAACTAGTTTCCAGACTTCTCTCAGAGGGAATTAATCCATATATAACTGTGTATTTGGTGTGTTCATGGGAGGAGGAAAAGTCAGGAACATTCTATTCTGCCATCTTGTGTAGAACTCTGATATTGTTTATTTTGAATACATGATGTAAGTTACATCTTTATCCTAAAGATATAACCTGTATCATAAGAAGCTTCAAAATAAAAAGAAAGAAAACACTTTTTTTAATTTAATTTTATTTTTTATACAACAAATTCTTATTAGTTATCCATTTTATACAGTTTAATGTATATATGTCAATACCAATCTCCCAATTCATCCCACCATCACTTTCCCATTTGGTGTCCATATGTTTGTTCTCTATATCTGTGTCTCTATTTCTGTCCTGAAAACCAGTTTATCTATACCATTTTTCTAGGTTCCACATATATGCATTAATATATTTCTTTTTCTCTTTCTGACTTACTTCACTTTGTATGACAGTACTGACATCCATCCACATCTCTACAAATGACACAATTCTGTTCTTTTTTATGGCTGAGTAATATTCCATTGTATATATGTACAACAACTTCTTTATCCATTCATCTGTCAATGGGCATTTAGGTTGTTTCCAGGACCTAGGTATTGTAAATAGTGCTGCAATGAATATTGAGCTGCATGTGTCTTTCTGAATTATGGTTTTCTCTGGGTATATGCCCAGTAGTAGGATTGTTGGGTCAAATAGTAATTCTATTTTTAGTTTTTTAAGGAAATTCCATACTGTTCTCCATAGTGGCTGCATCAATTTACATTCCCACCAACAGGGCAAGAGGGTTCCCTTTTCTACACACCCTCTCCAACATTTGTTGTTTATAGATTTTCTGATGATGCCCATTCTAACTGGTGTGAGGTGATACCTCATTGTAGCTTTGAGTTACATTTCTCTAATAATTAGTGATGTTGAGCAGCTTTTTATGTGCCTCTTGGCCATCTGTATGTCTTCTTTGGAGAAATGTCTCTTTAGGTCTTCTGCCAATTTTTTGATTGGGTTGTTTGTTTTTTTTAATATTGAGCTGCATGAGTTGTTTGTATATTTTGGGGATTAATCCTTTGTCCGTTGATTCATTTGCAAGTATTTTCTCCCATTCTGATGGTTGTCTTTTTGTCTTGTTTATGTTTTCCTTTGCTGTGCAAAAGCTTTTAAGTTTCATTGGGTCCCATTTATTTACTTATTTTTTTATTTCCATTACTCTAGGAGGTGGATCAAAAAAAGATCTTGCTCTGATTTATGTCAAAGAGTGTTCTTCCTATCTTTTCCTCTAAGAGTTTTATAGTGTCCAGTCTTACATTTAGATCTCTAATCCATTTTGAGTTTATTTTTGTGTATGATGTTAGGGAGTGTTCTAATTTCATTCTTTTACATGGAGCTGTCCAGTTCTCCCAGCACCACTTATTGAAGAGACTATCTTTTCTCCATTATATATCCTTGCCTCCTCTGTCACAGATTAGTTGACTATAGGCATGTGGGTTTATCTCTGGGCTTGCTATCCTGTTCCATTGATCTATATTTCTGTTTTTTGTGCCAGTACCATACTGTCTTGATTACTGTAACTTTGTAGTATAGTCTGAAGTCAAGGAGCCTGATTCCTCCAGCTCCGTTTTTTTCCCTCAAGACTGCTTTGGCTATTCGGGGTCTTTTGTGTCTCCATACAAATTTTAAGAGTTTTTGTCCTAGTTCTGTAGAAAATGCCATTGGTAATTTGATAGGGATTGCGTTGAATCTGTAGATTCCTTTGGGTAGTATAGTCATTCTCACAATATTGATTCTTCCAATCCAAGAACATGGTATATCTCTCCATCTGTTGGTATCATCTTTTTTTTTTTTTTTTTTTTTTTTGCGGTACGCGGGCCTCTCACTGTTGGCGGCCTCTCCCGTTGTGGAGCACAGGCTCCGGACGCGCAGGCTCAGCGGCCATGGCTCATAGGCCCAGCCGCTCCGCGGCATGTGGGATCTTCCTGGACCGGGGCACAAACCCGTGTCCCCTGCATCGGCAGGCGGACTCTTAACCACTGCGCCACCAGGGAAGCCCCTGTTGGTATCATCTTTAATTTTTTTCAACAATGTCTTATAGTTTTCTGCATACAGGTCTTTTGTCTCCCTAGGTAGGTTTATTCCTAGGTATTTTATTCTTTTTGTTGCATTGGTAAATGGGAGTGTTTCCTTAATTTCTCTTTCAGATATTTCATCATTAGTGTATAGAAATGCAAGGGATTTCTGTGCAGTAATTTTGTATCCTGCAACTTTACCAAATTCATTGATTAGCTCTAGTAGTTTTCTGGTGGCATCTTTAGGATTCTCTATGTATAGTATCATGTCATCTGCAAACAGTGACTGTTTTACTTCTTCTTTTCCAATTTGTATTCCTTTTTATTTCTTTTTCTTCTCTGATTGCCGTGGCTAGGACTTCCAAAACTATGTTGAATAATAGTGGTGAGAGTGGACCTCCTTGTCTTATTCCTGATCTTAAAGGAAATGCTTTCAGTTTTTCACCATTGAGAGTGATGTTTGCTGTGGGTTTCTCGTATATGGCCTTTATTATTTTGAGGTAGGTTCCCTCTTTGCCCACTTTCTGAAGAGTTTTTATCATAAATGGGTGTTGAATTTTGTCAAAAGCTTTTTCTGCATCTATTGAGATGCTCATATGCTTTTTCTTCTTCAGTTTGTTAATATGATTGATTTGTATATATTGAAGTGTCCTTGCATCCCTGGGATGAATCCCACTTGATCATGGTGTATGATCCATTTAATGTGTTGTTGGATTCTGTTTACTAGTATTTTCTTGAGGATTTTTGCATCTATATTCATCAGTGATATTGGTTGGTAATTTTCTTTTTTTGTAGTGTCTCTTTCTGCTTTTGGCATCAGGGTGATGGTTGCCTCATAGAATGAGTTTGGGAGTGTTCCTTCCTCTGCAAATTTTTGTAAGAGTTTGAGAAGGATGGGTGTTAGCTCTTCTCTAAATGTTTGATAGAATTTGCCTGTGAAGCCATCTGGTCCTGCACTTTTGTTTGTTAGAAGGTGTTTAATCACAGTTTCAATTTCATTACTAGTGATTGGTCTGTTCATATTTTCTATTTCTTCCTGGTTCAGTCTTGGAAAGTTATACCTTTCTAAGAATTTGTCTATTTCTTCCAGGTTGTCCATTGTATTGGCATAGAGTTGCTTGTAGTAGTCTCTTAGGATGCTTTGTATTTCTGCAGGGTCTGTTGTAACTTCTCCTTTTTCATTTCTAGTTTTATTGATTTGAGTCCTCTCCCTCTTTTTCTTGATGAGTCTAGCTAATTGTTTATCAATTTTGTTTATCTTCTCAAAGAACCAGCTTTTAGTTTTATTGATCTTTGCTGTTTTTTTCTTTGTTTCTATTTCATTTATTTCTGCTCTGATCTTTATGATTTCTTTCCTTCTACTAACTTTGGGTTCTGTTTGTTCTTCTTTCTCTAGTTCCTTTAGGGGTAAGGTTAGATTGTTTATTTGAGATTTTTCTGTTTCTTAAGTTAGGCTTGTGTTGCTGTAAACTTCCCTCTTAGAACTGCCTTTGCTGCATCCTATATGTTTTGGATCATGGTGTTTTTGTTGTCATTTTCTCTAGGTATTTTTTTATTTCCTCTTTGATTGCTTCAGTGATCTCTTGGTTATTTAGTAACATATTGTTTAGCCTCCATGTATTTTTGTTTTTTATGTTTTTTTCCCTGTAATTGATTCCTAATCTGATAGTGTTGTGGTCAGAAAAGATGCTTAATATGATTTCAATTTTCTTAAATTTACTGAGGCTTGATTTGTGACCCAAGATGTGAATTATCCTGGATAATGTTCCATGTGCACTTGAGCAGAAAGTGTAATCTGCTGTTTTGGCATGGAGTGTGCTATAAACATCTGTTAAATCTATCTGGTCTGTTGTGTCCTTTAAAGCTTGTGTTTCATTATTAATTTTCTCTTTGGATGATCTGTCCATTAGTATAAGTGAAGTGTTAAAGTCCCCCACTATTATTGTGTTATTGTCGATTTATTCTTTATAGCTGTTAGTAGTTGTCTTATGTATTGAGGCGCACCTATGTTGGGTGCATATATATTTACAATTGTTATATCTTCTTCTTGGATTGATCTCCTGACCATTATGTAGTGTACTTCTTTGTCTCTTGTAACACTCTTTATTTTAAAGTCTATTTTATCTGATATGGGTATTGCTACTCCAGCTTTCTTTTGATTTCTGATTGCATGGAATATCTTTTTCCATCCCCTCACTTTCAGTCTGTATGTGTCCCTAGGTCTGAAGTGAGTCTCTTGTAGACAGCATACATATGGGCCTTGTTTTTGTATCCATTCAGCTAGCCTGTGTCTTTTGGTTGGAGCATTTATTCCATTGATGATTAAGGTAATTATCAATATGTTTGTTCCTATTACCATTTTCTTAATTGTTATGCACTTGTTTTGGTAGGTCCTTTTCTTCCTTGTGTTTCCCACTTAGAGAAGTTCCTTTAGCATTTGTTGTAGAGCTGGTTTGGTGTTGCTGAATTCCCTTAGCTTTTGCTTGTCTGTAAAGCTTTTGATTTCTCCATCAAATCTGAATGTGATCCTTGCCAGGTAGAATAATCTTGGTTGTAGGTTCTTCCCTTTCATCACTTTAAATATATCATGCCACTGCCTTCTGGCTTGTAGAGTTTCTGCTGAGCAATCAACTGTTACCCTTATGGGAGTTCCCTTGTATGTTATTTGTCATTTTTCCCTTGTTGCTTTCAATAATTTTTCTTTGTCTTTAATTTTTGTCAGTTTGATTACTATATGTCTCGACGTGTTTCTCCTTGTGTTTATCCTGACTGGTACTCTCTGTGCTTCTTGGACTTGGGTGGCTGTTTCTTTTCCCATGTTAGGGAAGTTTTCGACTATAATCTCTTCAAATATTTTCTCTGGTCCTTTCTCTGTCTCTCTTCTCCTTCTGGGACCCCTATAATGTGAATGTTGTTGCATTTAATGTTGTCCCAGTGGTCTCTTAGGCTGTCTTCATTTCTTTTCATTCTTTTTTCTTTATTCTGTTCTGTGGCAGTGAATTCCACCATTCTGTCTTCCAGGTCACTTATCTGTTCTTCTACCTCAGTTATTCTGCTATTGATTCCTTCTAGTGTATTTTTCATTTCAGTTATTGTATTCTTCATCTCTGACTCCCAGAGTAATGGAAGTACAAAATAAGTAAATGGGGTCTAATTAAGCTTAAAAGCTTTTGCACCGGAGAGGAAACCATCAACAAAACAAAAAGACAACCAACAGAATAAGAGGAAATATTTTCAAACGAAGCCACTGACAAGGGCTTAATCTCCAAAACATAGAAAGGGCTCATAAACCTCAATATGAAACAAAAAAAAACCTCAATCAGAAAATGGGCAGAAGATCTAAAAACACATTTCTCCAAAGAGGATATACAGATTCCCAAAAGGCACATGAGAAGATGCTCAACATCACTAATTATTAGAGAATTGCAAGTCAAAACTACAGTGAGGTGTCACCTCACATGTGTCAGAGTGGCTATCATCAAGAAGTCTACAAATAATAAATGCTGGAGAGGGTGTGGATAAAAAGGAACCCTCCTACACTCCTGGTGGGTATGTAAATTGGTACAACCACTATGGAGAAAAGTATGAAGTTTCCTTAAAAATCTAAAAATAGAGCTACCATATGATTCAGCAATCCCATTCCTGGACATATATCCAGAGAAAAACAATTTGAAAAGATACATGCACTCCAATGTTCATAGCAACACTATTTACAGTAGCCAGAATGTGGAAGCAACCTAAGTGTTCATTGACAGATGAATGGATAAAGAAGATGTGGTAACTATATACAGTGGTATATTGATCAACCATAAAAAATAATGAAATAATTCTGCTCACAGCAACATGGATGAGTCTAGAGATTATCATACTAAGTGCAATAAGCCAGACAAGACAAGTACCATATGATATCACTTATATGTGGAATCTTAAAAAAAAAAAAAGGTTCAAATGAACTTACTTACAAAACAGAAATAGACTTACAGACTTAGAAAACAAACCTATGGTTACCAAAGGCAGAGTGTGTAGAGGGATAAATTAGGAGTTTGGGATTAAAATATACACAATACTAGATATAAAATTGATAATCAACAAGGACCTGCTGTATAGCACAGGGAACTATACTCAGTATCTTGTAATAACCTATAATGGAAGAGAATGTAAAAAAAAAGAATGTATGTGTGTGTATGTATATGTATATATATATATATATATATATATATATATATATATATATATATATATATATAACTGAATTACTTTACACCTTAATCTAACACATTGTAAGTCAACTATATGTCAGTAAAAATTTTAAAAAGTGTACCTATCAAAAAAATAATTTAAGTCAATAGGCAAGAATAGATTGTACTTAACCAGCTTTGTTCATTAAGCTATTTAATTCTGAGACTAAATGTTAACCATTTAAAAAGTCCTTCTCTTCAGTATAAAAAATAAAATAAAATAGAATCAAACCATAAATATACAAACATTGTTAACAGGGCTAACAAATGATAAACTTGGAATTTCATAGAGGTGAAGAGATTGACTGTATCTCAAGATGCAATCTGTAATTAAATCCCAGTTTCTTTTCTAAAGACCAATACCTTCAATGTCACTACATAAAAAACCAGCTAATACCTTAGGAAGAGGTAGTCATAGGTCTGAGAGTGTGTGAAGAGGAGAGGGATTTCTCTTCCTTGAGTATTTACAAGTGCCATTTAGTAAGAGATGCTATAAAGCAACAGAAATTGAAATTAATAAAGGCAAATATTTCATAGAAAAATCATCCCATATTTAAGAAGAAAAAAGAGAAGTACTATTTGATTATCATTTACTGTGTACTGATTTCTAATAAATAAAATCTCATTTATTTCTTTATGTTAGTTATTATCACCTCATTTTATAGAAGAGACTTGGATAAACCCAAGCTATTATGCTAATAAATGTTGAACCTGAGATAAGAATGCAATTTCTATGATATTGCCTCAGTATTATTTAATGGGATAACATAGGTTGGGAATCTGGAAGATGTAGGCTAAAAAAAAAAAAAAAAAAAGAAAGAAAAAAGAAAAAGAAATGCCATGGTGATTACAATGTTTATATAAAGTTTGTTTCAAGGTATATAATGATATATCATGGAAATGTTGAAATATGAAATTATGGAAGACTCCAAGAACTTCTGTCTTCATAATATATCATTTGATGAAAAGATATTTGTAGATTTATCTTATTTTAATAGATGCCATATGACCTAATACTGTACAATAGTCCTTCCAAATGTTAATAATACCCAGGTATTAAATGATGAACAGGTTGCAGAGGGATGACTGATAATTTATAAATAAAGTATGTTAGGATTTAAGTTTTAATTTCTAGAAAAACAGTACCAAATAACCTCAAACCAAAAGAGCAAACCCAAAATCTTAATCTTGATTTAAAACCAAAAAAAATCTGGAACTCTTCATCAAAAGATTACCTAGAAAAAAAAAAAAAGGTGACTCTCTGCTTAATAAAGTCCTAGAAGTTCTGCTGAAATCCTTTAATCACAGGGAATTTAGTTAATTCCTCATTTGTCAAAGAAGCAATTACTTCAGTACGGGTTGTGCTGAATATGACAAAGCCACGAGAGAAAAGATTCCACATTTTCATGAGTTATTTTAATTTATATGCTACCCATGAAGGCATTCAAATCACTCTAATGATTCAATAAAGAGAAGGTAAGATTGCCCTTAAAAGAAAGTGGGCACTTGCACATTTGCTTGGATGGCACAAAACTGAATTCATACACACACACATATATATATGAAAAGATGATATTTTACTTAAAAATATTTTAGTGTTTAATTTACTCTGCTTTGGAAGCATTTCCTACGAAGGGAATGAAACAAGTAGGCTATGAAGGTCCCAAGTTGTACATTTTGCCAGTGTACTTATGGTATTTGTATATAACCATGGCAGTATTTTGCAGTTCTAGCTTTGAATGTTATTCAGAAGTTTAATGACTAGATAAGCTTATTTTGCTCAGCAAGCCTGGAGTCTGAACTCTGTTTGGGAGCCTGAGCACTGGGAGCCTTTTCAGTTCCAACTTGCTTTACTCACCATACGTGATGACTGAGCAGGTAAGGTTCCTTCCTCACATCATGTTATCAGTCCCTGACCCCTTAATATTTTCCAAATCTACACACTCCCCCTTTACCAGCAGTGTGCTCCTATAAATATATCATTTTTACAATATAAATCTTTTCCAAGTGGAACACAAGATACATCTTTATCTGGTTATATTTTACACTCAATTGGCTAATGTTTACCCTTTCATCTAGAACATTGTAGCATATTTGCATTTTCTGTTATTTCAGTCATCATACTCTTTTCCCAATTATCTTTCCTTTTATTTTAGCCCTACGATCTATAGTCACTTATGAAAAATTTGGTCTCATCATGTGATATAAACAATTTCTTTCTCTGGTAGTCACTACCCTTACCCTATTTCATTTTGCTTCATTGCACTTGGAAACCATTATTTATATGTTTATTTGTATATTTTACTTCTTCCCTATTAAACTGTAGACTCCAGGAGCTCAACGATTAAGATGTATGGTTTCAGTATACCCACAGTCTATAACAGTGCTTGCCATGCTGGAGTAGTATGCACTCAGCAAATATTTGTTAGACAATGTAATAGTAGTTACCCAACAAATATTTGTCACATAAAGGAAAGAATGAGTAAATTCTTGGAGGCAACAGGAAAATATCCCTCTTGAATTTCTATGAGACTGCTTTTTGTTAGCTACTAACAGGTCATAATTTTATATCTATCAGCAAAATATTTAAACGTAAGTAGAAATATTCTGTCCATTGATTTAATTAATTTCACTTTCTACCTTATTGGCTTCAGAAGAAAAAAAATCTAAAACCTTGCTTTGATATTTTGTAGCAAGTTTCATCCACTTATTGAATAATATAACTGATTATTTCCATATAAATATATACTTCTGATAGCAAAGTTCATGCCAAGCTGGAAAGATTTATTTCCACCATGTAACTTGACAGCAGATTTATAGAAAACATTTCTTATGAGTCAAAAAAAAATTAACAGTTGTAAGTTGTTTTATCCAATTAAAAGAAAGCATCAACCTTTAATATTACATTTTAAACCTCTGTAAAAACTGAATTAAGTTTGTAATTGTTAAGTGAATACAATTTAAACATTTGAAAAGCTATTGCTCCATATGAAGGCAACTTTCTCAAAAGTATGTGTGGTTAGGGCTTCCCTGGTGGCCCAGTGGTTGAGGGTCTGCCTGCCGATGCAGGGGACACGGGTTCGTGCCCTGGTCCAGGAAGATCCCACATGCCACGGAGCGGCTGGGCCCGTGGGCCATGGCCACTGAGCCTGCGCATCCGGAGCCTGTGCTCCACAGCGGGAGAGGCCACAACAGTGAGAGGCCCGCTTACCGCAAAAAAAAAAAAGGGATGTGTGGTTACATTCATTTTTATCAGTCATACTTTTTGTGATAAAATTTTTATAGGGTAGATTAAAACACAATGGAAAGTAATATTTTTTTCTTGGAAAAATAATACACCATATACCAATATATTTTGCATAGAATATTTTGGTTTATAAGCGTTACATATGACACTATGTATAAAGTAAGTTTAAATCTTGTTTTTAATTTTTCTCTTTTGCTACTAGTATGTCTAATTATAGATGTGTATAGACCATATACAAAATTTTTCCTGCCATTTATAATGACAGAATATGCCACTTAAGAAAGATATATCTTCATGATATGAAATAACTCTCTATTTCTAAATTAATATAGCCTATTATAGTAACACCATTTATTAAAACATTATACCGATTTTAAAGAGCCATTCTATTAATTATATCATTATCCAGAAGTTTAGAATTTTTAAGTTATTGAGTCATATTAGTCAAAGTTTAATGGCAGCTTTGTAACACTTAACCATACCTTAAATATTTAATGAAGTTAAATACATTTCCAGTAGGAGGGCAATATAATATCATACATCCTTTGTACTGTGGATCTCCAGGATTCCCCAAAATCGCATGATTACATGCAATCCACACGCAAAGCATTTTTTAAAAAAATTAAATGGTTGAGAAGTTAAGTTTTACACTGCCTGAAACTCAGTGTTTGTTGTTTTTATGGAGGACTGTTATTAGACAATTTTAAAATGATTTTGCATAACAGAAATGGCCTGTTAACTAAAGAATGAATGTCTACTTGCTTATCAAATTCTTACTTTCTAATCTTTCTTCCTTTAGAACACTAGATATTTTGTGCTGTGGTCTATTGGATAGAAGTGTTCTGGAGGATAGTCCTAATGAAAACTTAATATGTTTCCTTTGCAAATCTCTGCCTATATTTTTTCTTCAGTTTTAAATTTAAATGTTTTGCCCATTATGTGTAAATGTTTGTATTATTTCATTTACTTTGCCTGCTCTTCAGTGAGCTTTTTTGATATAGAAACACAGGACTTTATTCAGCTTAGTACAGGTTTATTTTAATATTAGATCTTTCATTATTAACACTGTTATATTTGTCCTGGTCTCTAGCTCAGAAAACCAATCCATAGGTTGAGTTAATTAATTCATGTATTTATTTAGCATAGTGGATTGTATTCAATATTTTATCCATTTTGAATTATGTTATAGTTCTAATGTCAATTCATATTTTGGGCTTTACTTGTTTGTTTGTTTTTTTCAAGTTTGTGGTAATTTGATACTGCAAGGAAGCTCAGCATAGGAACAGAGCTTTGGAGAGGCATGAGAGAGAACTGCTTGTATGTTAATGAAACTTACCACTAAGAAAAACAATTAAAGGACACCATGGCCTATTAAATGAGTTAATTTATACTCACTATCAATTACACTCAAAAATATAAATTCTTTAGGAATAGATAATTTTCCCAAAAGGCTACATCATTTAGTCAGTGGACTTGGAAGTCCAAATAGTTCCTCCTCTATTTTTTTTTTTTTTTTTTTTTTTGCTGTACGCGGGCCTCTCACTGTTGTGGTCTCTCCCGTTGTGGAGCACAAGCTCTGGACGCGCAGGCTCAGCGGCCATGGCTCACGGGCCCAGCCGCTCCGTGGCATGTGGGATCCTCCCGGACCGGGGCACGAACCCACATCCCCTGCATCAGCAGGCGGACTCTCAACCACTGCACCACCAGGGAAGCCCCCTCCTCTATTTTTTATTATCACTCCCTGTGAACTTCACGTAGGTAACACAGCTTATGTTCATGGTCCTCGTGACTATGGGGAATTTTTTTTGCTTTTATCTTAATCTTCCACACCGAAAAAAAATTAAGGATGAAGCCACATTTGTATTTATTATTTAAAATTGAGACACAAGCTTTGTTGATACACAAAACTAAATGTCTTTAGGTTCTCATCTTGTCTTTTTATGGGGACACGAATCCCATCACGGGGGACCCTCTCTCATGACTTCATCTAAACTGAATTACCTCCCAAAGGCCCCACCTCCAAGTACCATCATACTCCAGTTAGGGCTTCAATATATGAATTTTGGTGAACCACCAACATTTAATCTGTAACAAGTCTGCCACTTCTCAATGTCCCTAAGATATCTGCTGTGCTTTCAGGTATTGGATGCAGGTATGACAATGTCAAGCAAAAGTAAAAGAAGCTTTTCTACCCTAGCACCTCTTTAATCAGAAAAAAATCCTGACTCAGATGCTCTTCATCAGACATCCTCTTGTTTGCTAGTATTTTGCCACATCCTTTTCTCTAAAATTTCAACCAGTCAACGTAAAGGAAATAGAATTACCATGATGTATTAGCTTAATTAAGAATCATTGCCCAGGTTTTGTGAAAGGCTTATTTTTCTCTGAAGCACAGTTTTATTGGGTTTATATTAGTAAGGGATACAGTGGGAGAAATTGATATTTTTAGGCAAGAATGAGTGTCTAACATAGTCACTGGCTGCCCGAGTAATGTTGGGAAGTCAATTAATTCTTCTCACCCTCAGTTTCTTTATAAATTAGTTATGAGTTATATTAGTTATCTACTGACTCATAAAAGATAACCCCAAATTTAGGAGCTTAAAGCAACAGACTTCTACAATCTCAAAGTTTCTGAGGGTCAGGAATACAGAAGCAGCTTAGCTGGGGGGTTTGGCTCAGGGTCATTTATGAGGTAAAAATCTATCTAATATGTGGCTATAGTCACCTGAGACTCAACTGAGGTAGAAAGATCCACTTGTGATTTTTGGCAAGGCTTCCATCCTCTCTGGTGCCAGCTGGAGACTCCAGGTTCTCACCATGAAGCCTCTCTATAGAGCTGCTCAAATATGGCAGCTTGCTCCCCCCAGAGATAGTGATCTAAGAGAAAGGATGGAAACACCATCAAGATGGAGGCTGCAGTGTTTTTTAAGTAAATGAGATAATAAAAATGAGAATATGTATGAATATTAAAACTTGTGTAACTCTGAGGATGATATATTTTTATTCATGAAAGCTTTACTAACTTCCCTCAAATAATGCCATAGAAATACAAATTGTATTTTGGCCAAAGATAACATTTTCTGGAAGGGAAAGTATTTATAAAAGAATCTGGCACAAATTATATATTGTCAAGGAAAAGACAAATCTGACCCTGTAAAGAATATTCAGTCTTGAGAATATCCTTTGTTTTTGTTTTTTTTTTTAATGTGGGCTCATTTCTCCTCATACCTCCCCACCTTCCCCCTCAGGATTTCCAAAATAATTTTGCTAATTCCATTTCAAGCAGTCTGAAAACACAAATATTTGCCTTTAGTGAATAAATTTAGAATTCACTAGAAAATACAGACGTTCATGAACAGGAAAGAAAAAGAGAAAAAAAAAGCCTACTCATCAACAAGATATATGGTAAGAATAAATTATTTCCTCTTCCTGCTCAGATGAGATTTATAGCACTACTCAATATTGACAAAGGTTTAGATATTGCCAAAACATTGGAAATCTTTATAGATAAAGTATTCATGGTATAGTGGTATACCATTATATTCCATGGCTCTTTGTCTTTTTTAATATCAAAAGAGTCAATCAACTGGCTACAGTGTAGGTCCAATGGCTAGAAAGTAGTATGCTTTAAAATCCCACTGAGTTAGTTTGATTGTCTCTTCATTTTTGTTCATATATAGTCATAATGAAATTAAGAATATAGAAAGATTCAAACAAGTTAAGGTTTTTTTCTCTATAGACAATGTGTATATTAATGTTCATAGGAAAATGTCTCATATACAATTATACTTTTGTGTCTGTACTGCTAATTCTGAGTTTATGAATTTTTTATAACCTTTTGATTATTCAAGTCAGATAAGATAGAAGGGAGGTAACTACAAAACTAATGTGTCATTTTTGTAAAATTATCTTATTGGTGAGATTATTACCTGTGTCTATGTAATGTAATAATTGTATTTAAAACAATTTAAGAAAAACTAAAGCTTAGCTTTTGTTTTAATAATTATTAACTTTATTTGTCAATGATATTCCTTAAGTAGTTAATTTGCCCCCATTTTCCTAAGAAAAAAAATAGCCTTATAAATGAAAAAGTTTTACCCCTAGGTTCTTCATGACTTTTTTTTTTTTCTTAAACCTAGGGGTAAGACAGGAATAAAGACACAGACTTACTAGAGAACGGACTTGAGGATATGGGGAGGGGGAGGGGGAAGGGGAAGTTGTGACAAAGTGGGAGAGTGGCATGGACATATATACACTACCAAACATAAAATAGATAGCTAGTGGGAAGCAGCCGCATAGCACAGGGAGATCAGCTCAGTGCCTTGTGACCACCTAGAGAGGTGGGATAGGGACGGTGGGAGGGAGGGAGATGCAAGAGGGAAGAGAGATGGGAACATATGTATATGTATAACTGATTCACTTTGTTATAAAGCAGAAACTAGCACACCATTGTAAAGCAATTATACTCCAATAAAGAGGTAAAAAAAGAAAAAGAAAAAAAGAATTTTGGTCTGCAGCCTAGAAACACTGCAAAAACACTGAAGGAGTTTTAGCGAGGGCTTGATAGAACTAGGGTTGTGTGCAAGGTCAGATTTACACTTTGTAAAAGATGACTCTCCCTGCAAATGGGGAAAATGTTGTAGTTTGGAAGGAATAATATGTGATTGTAGAAAGACCTGTTAGGAGGCTGGCATTGTAAACAATAGCAGGGGCAGGGGAGTGGGATTCATAAATTAACTGTGTAATTACAAACTGAGATAAATGCTCTGAAAGAAAGAAAAAGCCTATAGGAAGAGATAACAAAGGAAGCTACCCTAGCATGCTTCACGTAAGAGACCATGGCAGCCTGGATTAATGGGTGATAGTGCAGAAAGAGAGTTGTGTGGATTCAAGAGACATTTAGAAAGCAAAATCAGTGACCCGTTGAATACAGCAGGGGGATGGAGAAGGTGTCAAAGACAGTTTTGGGTTTTTTGGCTTGCATACTTTAATAGATAGTGGATCCATTCATTGAGACAGGAAATGAAGAATCAGGTTCAGGGGTGAATAACATAAGAACAATTTTGAGATGCCCCAGTCATGCAAGTGTTAAGTGTTGAGGAGATAGTTGTACATATGGGTGAGATTTTACAGTATTGGGCTTATAGATGGGTAATTGAAACCTGGTAGATGACTATGTTCCTGCAATTGAGACAGAGAAGTGCTGTGTCTTGAAAACAAAGGGAAGAAGGTATTTCAAGAATGAAGGACTGATTCAAGGTGCTGAATGTAGCATAATAGATGAAATAGGAAGCACGCTGAAACATCAGGGCCTCTAACTCATATTAGCAAGAGCTGATTGGATGGAGTGATGGAATAGAAGAAAAATGGAAGGGTCGGGGAGTCAGAAGGAAAATGTGACCACTTTAGGCAGCTCTAAATATGTGTGGCCTTTACAGAGAGAAGACAGTAGCTGGAGGAGGATGGGCATGGCAGAATTTTAAACTGGTGAAGCTTAGATTGATGAAGCAAAAAACAGAGCTTTTGATATGATCACTGAGAAACAAAAATATTTGTGTTTATAATTTATGCATAAGGCCCCCTAGTTTCATCTTCAAATGCACCTTTCTTTCAAACTGTAGATTGTAACTTGAGACCTTTACCATAGTAAGCATTCTTTTCATACTAACTCCATGACACTCATGATTACATGCCTTCTCTCTGGAGATCCTAGGTGAATGGTGCACAAAGTTTCATATAAAAATAAGAAAAATGTGAATATTTCCAAGTTTTTTTCATAGCAAAAAAAAAAAGAAAAAGTTTTAAATGCAATTTATTTACAATTGTTTTTTATTTTATTCATTATGGCTATTACAATAATGTATTGTACAAAATAGCTATTAATTTATAATAGATTTATCTTACATGATAGTGATTAAAATTGCAAAATAAAATAATTTTGCTGATAGCCCCCACTAGATGTCTACTTTTAGATAATAATTAATATTAATAGAGTTTCTCTATTTACATAGACATGGTTTAAATTATTTGGAGACTAAGTGAACTCTTTGTTCATTCATAATTCAATTTTTTAAAAATGTATCACTGTATATCATTTATGCTCTTCTTGGAAAATAGATGTACTCTTGGGGCTTACTAATAAAATATATTCTGTAATATAAATTAACATATATGTGTTACTTTAGAGTAGTACATTTTTCCAGTTTCTAATCTAGACTTTTATTTAAAAATGGAATTGTTTTGTTGGTTTTGATATATACTAAGACTTTTGGTAACATTTAGATTTGTTATTCTAATTTCATTCTGTTTAGGCTGTTTGAAACTAGTTTATATTTCCTGGATAAATAGAAGACAGAGAAAGAAAAATATTCTGCATTTGTGCTTCTGGCCACCATGTAGTAGTAGGGGCTGGAATTGCCCTTCTCCTTTCAATAGCAAATCAAAAACGGTATGATAAACAGTTTCAAATACTAGAAAACAGACAACACAGGAAATTGATTCTGGAGAAAAGGGACTTGAAGTTGGTAAACCCTCCATTTGTCCAGGTTATTGCCTAGAGAGGATTTCCATGTTACAAAACAGAGAGGCAGAACTCACACAGAGTTTGGGGGGCTTGCTGAGTTGAGGAGACAGTGTTCAGAGAAGCTTAGATGGGTCGAATTTAGAGGGAAATGTAGTGGAGATGAAGATACTGCACAAAGAGAGGAGTTCAGGAGATCTGCATTTAACTGCCTGCTCGGGTCCTGAGCAGAGTTCTGAGCTATGCATGTATGGAAAGAAATTTCCTCGGCCAGGGAAGGAAGGACAGAGAACAAATTGGCAGGATAGTCCCTGGTGCTCTCACGAGTTCGTGACTAGATCATGCTCCAGTCAACCAGAGAGAAAAACCTCCTGAATCATGTGGCACCTCATAGAATGTTCAGAATATTTTTGTTTTACCTGATGTATAAAATCGGCACTCGAGTAAAGGCTGCTCTGGACCTCCCCTAACAAAGCTTAACAGCGGCTCTCTAAAGAAGTAAATATCATATGATATCGCTTATATGTGGAATCTAAAACAAAGTGTACAAATTAACTTATTTATAAAACAGAAGTAGAGGCACGGATATAGAAAACAAACTTATGGTTACCAGGGGATAAGGTGGGGAGGATAAACTGGGAGATTGGAGTTGACATGTATGCTGCCATATATAAAATAGATAACTAATAAGAATCTGCTGTGTAGCACAGGGAACTCCACTAAATACTCTGTAATAGCCTGTATGGGAAAAGAATCTAAAAAAAAAAAAAAAACAAGAGTGGATATATGTATATGTATAACTGAGTCACTTTGCTGTACACCTGAAACTAACACAACACTGTAAATCAACTATACTCCAATAAAACTTTTTAAAAAAGAATTAAATATATTAGAAGTAAATTAACTAAACCTGAACAAAGTCCACGATATTTTAAGTATAACGAAATTTGGCACCAACCAGAGTAAAATCTAAAATGGCCAGCACCCAATAAAAAATCACCAGTCATCTACAAAAGTAGACAAATAGACCCATAAACAGGATAAATATCAACCAAAAAAAGACATATTTAGAAATAACCCAGATGTTAGAACAGACAGACATGGATATTAATGCCCCTATTGTGAGTATACTCCATATGTTTAAGAAAGTAGACAGAAACATGAAGTGAGGAGGAGAGACATGAAACTACTAGTGGTGAAAAATATAATATCTTAAATGAAAAGTACACTGAACGGGATAACAGCACATTGAACACTATAGAAGGAAAAATTACTGTGCTTAAAGGACATCACAAAAGAAACTATCCAAATATACCCCTGACAAGAAAACAGACTAAAACAAAGAAAAAGGAACAGTTAACAGAGAACCAATGCGTTGTGGGTTAATATCAGTTGGACTAACATCATACAATTGGAATCCCAGAAGAAGAGGAGAGAGTGGGGGAAGGAAAGTGGAAAATATATTGAATATATTTGAATATGTTATTTGAAGAAAAATGGATGCATTTTTGAAGAAATATAAAGCCAGTGTATTAGTTTCACACTGCTGCTGTAATAAATTATCACAACTTGGTGGCTTAAAATGACACAAATTTGTTATCTTAAATTAGTAGTGATCTGAATTCCAAAATTGGCCTCACTGGGCTGATATTAAGGTGTAAGCAGTATCACATTTTTTTTTCCTACAATCAGGTTGTTTTTTGCCTTTTCCAGCTTCTAGAGGCTGCATGCATTACTTGGCTGGTGCCCCTCTTCCATCTTCAAAGCCACCAATGGCCAGTGAAAGTTGTTCACATTGCATCACTCTGATACTGACTCTTCTTTCCCCAGATTCCACTTTTAAGGACTCTTATAATTACTGCCCCAAATCCAGAAATAGTAAAAAATAAAGCCACTAAATTAATAAATAGGATTTAGTAAGGGTTTCTTTTGCATATAAGAACAGTTCACAAACTGGGAACTTTCAAAAATAAAAACTGTTTTGGAGCTCAGAGGCATGAAGTTGCAGGATGACTATAAAATGAAAATGAGGAAGTTGTTTAATCTGTACAATGATTGGCTATTCCCATGGGGGTTTCCAGATGGCAGGTGATTGGTTAAACATGACTATCTCATACCATTTTTTAGGGAGATGACTAAAATTGCTTTTATGATTATCAGAGGCATTTACAAAAAATAACATAGGTTTCATTTATGTTCATGAAATAAACTAGATTTACTTTTGCTTACGTGGCTTAAATAGTTTTGTCTGCTCAGGAAATTCTTAAATCTGTTCTCCATTTTGTTTTTAATATTAACATTACAGTGGCCCCTTCTGGATGATCTTTGATAATCTCCCTACCTTAAAGTCAGATTATTAGCATCCTTAACTCCATCTGCCACCTTAATCCCCCTTTTCCATTTAGCATAACATATGAACAGTTTCTTTGGACTTGGACTTGGATATCTTTGGGGGCTTATTATTCTGACTATCAACCCTGCATATTCAATAAGTTCAACAAACTCCAAGCAGAAGAAACATGAAGAAAAGCACATGAAGACACATTATAATCAAGTTGCTAGAATCAGAGAAAAAGAACAAAACTAAAAAGCAACCAGAGGGCTTCCCTGGTGGCGCAGTGGTTGAGAATCTGCCTGCCAATTCAGGGGACACGGGTTCGAGCCCTGGTCTGGGAAGATCCCACATGCCACGGAGCAGCTAGCCCCGTGAGCCGCAATTACTGAGCCTGTGCGTCTGGAGCCTGTGCTCCGCAACAAGAGAGGCCGCGATAGTGAGAGGCCCGCGCACCGCGATGAGAAGTGGCCCCCACTTGCCGCAACTAGGGAAAGCCCTCGCACAGAAACAAAGACCCAACACAGCCATAAATAAATAAATATTTTTTTTAAAAAAAAGCAACCAGAGATTTAAGGCATACAACGTTTTAAATGATGTTGTTTCCAGTAATCTAACCAGATCAAGGTGTCAGCAGGGTTGGTTTCTTCTGAGGCCCCTCTCCTTGTCTGGCAGACAGCCACATTCTTGCAGTGTCTTCATGTGGTCTTTCCTCTTTTTGTGCCTGTTTCTGATTATAACTTATCTTGAGCACGTCAGAGAGTTGACTTCAGAGGACAGCGGAATACCCTGACTTCCTAAGAGGGAGAAGTCATTGAAATAGTGTCAGGGTACATTTCAATTTTGCCAGAGCAAAGTGAGAAATGGAGAAAGCTATCTTAGCTATCTTAAACCAAATTAAAAGCTTAGCTATCTTAAATTAAAAGCTTAGCTATTAAAAGGTAGCTATCTTAAAAACAAATGAGAAGAAATCAGCTAAAATTTTAAAAACATGTTAAAGCCAAGGTTGAGCTGTCATGTGAGTTTGCAAAAATTGGGATTGGGGTGTATCACGTCAAGATGAGGGTTCCAAACCCTCTTTTCTGTGGTTTTCCACTGAGTGCTTATGAAAAAGACTGGGCAGTGCAGGAGTCCATAGAGAGCTTCCCTGGGTGGAACAGATTCTGTAGGTGATGGGTGGTCCCTAGAGGATAAGCACAAAGCCCCACTCGTATACCTATCACCTTTTCTTCTAAGAAGTAAAATTCTTAAGCTGTGGAGGGAGAAGCTGCAAATTATCTGTCTTTCAAAACCCAGGAGAGAAAAAGAACAAAAAACCCATAATTGATTCTAAGAGATGAGTAAAAAGGAAACTGATCTACTTCTGTAGAACAAATAGGCAACCCTCTGGCTCCCAAGATAAAGTCAAATTTCCTTTGAAGTTCAGAGGAAGAAAGAAAAAAAAATGCCTCTCCCAGAGAAGGAACAGCAAAGGAGCTTATACAAAGGACCCGGTACCTAAACCAAGCAGTGGTCTTCTCTCCGTGTATGGGAGTTAGGGATCTGATGCCCAAGACCAAGCAGAAATATTTGGGTTTGACTGCCTTGGGCTGAAGGAAGGGGAAGGCTCAAAATTACATCAGTCCTGAGAACTGGGACTCCACCTAAGACTGTAGCTGTACCATGACAACAGAGAACACCCCTGTCCCCATCAGAGGCTCTGCATCAAGTAGCAGACAACTGAATCTACCTGTAGAGGAGGGCCAATAGCATGAGGAGAGACCCTGTCTGTGGTCAGATGAAAGCCGAGGGGCAGCAGTCAAATGGAGAGCGACCCTCGGGACCCCAGCCCCTACTCTGAACACAAGGCAAGAATAGCTGACCATCAGAAGACATTGAAATAAGAGCTACACTAAGGTAATGATAGTGACAACACAACATAAACACATTGTAGTGACCATCACCCTAACAACCTGTTAGACATGCCCGTATGCAGATATAAAGACCATTTAATTCACTGAGGTCCCATATGAAATACGGTATGATAAATTAAGTGTATTGTAAATACTAGAAAAGCCAATGTAAATGATATACTTGTTAATCATTTAAAAATAAATATTTACAATACGTGCTTACAAATAGTTTAATGGTGTAAGAATAAATCTATTTGTGATGAAGAAAATGTTAAGAATTCATAAATTTAATGAAGTTGCCCTCTATGTGAGCAAGTCCTGACCAAGGATTTTTGAGTTTTTCTCTAAATTTCATTTTATTATTACAGAATACAACTCATCTCAGTTGTTCCTACTGGTAAATATAAAATATATTTACATAACAATAAAAATAACCATAGCTGTACTTGTAAAGTTATTCATCTTGATTCTTATTGCATTGTGTTCAATTTTACTTGATTAAATCATTTGATTAGAGCTCAGATTTGAAAATCACTACTTATACATTTTCCTTAATTTCAATCATTAAAAACAATAAAATATTAACAAAAAGGGGAATGGTACATAAAAACACTTATAATTGTTGATCAATCCATCTAGGTATTTGAGAAACCAGAGTTCACAGTTACATTCACTTTTTGCCCTTAAGATAATCTAGTTAAACTTTAAAAGCACGTTCTTTTTATTTATGGAAATGAGGCAGACAACCTTTTGACTAGAGAACTTGACAAAGGGCAAAATAGCTAGCCTTTATGGAAATCAAATCTCAACATCAAATTCAAGGGACACACAAAAAGAGGAGTCATTCAGTTTAGCGCCTATGATACGATATATAGATAGCAACGTGGCTCATTTAATACATTTAAATTGTCCCATTTAATTTATCATGACCTTAATGATGTAGCTGCTCTTTTTAAGTGGGCAATGTTGTAAACATTTCAAGATCTGAGAATCCATGGATTTCTGCATATCATTAGATAAAAATTGCACGAATTATCCTGTCTAACTGTCTATGTTGATCTAATTGGGCAGATAAGGTGAAAACAGTTCCACTTATACTCTTTAGACATAAACTTGAATTAAGTTTCTCATTGTTAAATTAAAATGTAATGACAAGGTCAGTTTCATAGGTGTATGGAAATAAGGATACAGGGCCAAATATTTTTCCTTTTTGGAAAAAGTAAAAGCAGAAAAGGAAAATATTAACTCTCATTACTTGTAAACTGTTCTCATAGATCACATAATCACATATTTCAATTGAAAGTAAATATCTATTCTGATTAGGAAAGCCAGTTGTTCTTAAGACAATGGCAAGTTCCAGTAATCCTGTAAGTATAAATTCAGTGAAAGCTTAGAAACTTCTTTAGGTCTCTATATAAATGAAAAATTTATTCGTGGTTGTGAGTAAGCATGTACATATTTGTGTGTTTGTAAGCTGGGTGATACCTAGTTGTTAATAGTCCTGATGAAATATCATTTACAAAGGTAAAAAGTAATGCTTTCCTGATATACTTACTTGGACCATCAGAAATTTCACTAGGATTTTTAAAAAAATTTTATTGAGATATAGTTGATTTACACTGTTATGTTATTTTCTGCTGTATAGCAAAGTGATTAAGTTATACATATACATATACATATATCTGTTCATTTTTAGATTTTTTTCCCATATTGGTTATTACAGAGTATTGAGTAGAATTCCCTGTGCCATACAGTAGGTCCTTCCTACTTATCTATTTTCTATATTGTAGTGTGTATATATCAATCCTAATCTCCCAATTTATCCCTCCCCTTCCCTTTCCCCCTCCTGTAACCATAAGTTTGTTTTCTACATCTGTGACTTTATTTCTGTTTTGTACAATATAGAAGTTCCTTTGTACCCTGTTTTTAGATTCCACATATAAGCGATATCATGTATTTGTCTTTCTCTGACTTGCTTCACTCAGTATGACAGTCTCTAGGTCCATCTATGTTGCTGCAAATGGCATTATTTTGTTCTTTTTTATGGCTCAGTAATACTCCATGGTATACATGTACCACATCTTCTTTATCCATTCCTCTGTTGATGGACATTTAGGTTGCTTCCATGTCCTGGCTATTGTAGATAGTGCTGCAATGAACATTGAGGTGTATGTATCTTTTCAAATTATGCTTTTCTCTGGAAATATGCCCAGGAGTGTGATTGCTGGATCATATGGTAGCTCTATTTTGAGTTTTGTAAGGAACCTCCATACTGTTCTCCATAGTGGCTTTACCAGTTTACATTCCCACCAACAGTGTAGGAGGGTTCCCTTTTCTCCACACCCTCTCCAGTATTTATTGTTTGTAGATTTTTTTTGATGATGGCCATTCTGACTGGTGTGAGGTGATACCTCATTGTAGGTTTGATTTGCATTTCTCTAACATTTAGTGATGTTGAGCATCTTTTCATGTGATTTTTGGCCAAATGTATGTCTTCTTTGGAGAAATGTCTATTTAGATCTTCTGCCCATTTTTTAATGGGTTGTTTGTTTGGTTTTTTTTTGATATTAAGCTGCATGAGCTGTTTGTATATTTTGGAGATTAATCCCTTGTCAGTTGCTTTGTTTGCAAATATTTTCTCTCATTCTGAGGGTTGTCTTTTTGTTTTGTTTATGGTTTCCTTTTACGTGCAAAAGCTTTTAAGTTTAACTAGAATTTTATTTTTAAAAAGTATTTACCCTTAATTAATGGGGAAATATTTTTAAAATAGCAAGAAGAATGGCTTATTAAGAATGGATGAATATACATTTTTGGAAAATTATATAGTTTGTTAAAATGGACTTGTGTAAAAGAACATATACAACAAACCATAGATACTATGTAACATTGTTACTGCATTTGATAAATAACTGTGGTTTCTGAATTAAGCCCTAAAAGTCAGTAACTAAAGTTAACAAAAATTCATTTTTTTCTCATATAAAGTCTTTTTTTTTTTTTTTCTTGATTTGCTTGTGGCATTTGGCAGTCATTCAGGGACCCATGTTCCCTTGAAGTTGGGCTTGGTCATTACGTGGAACTTCAGAGCCCTCAGCTAGAGCTATATACTCTGCATGTAGGTACTAGATACTCTGCCTCTGGCAAAAGTTGGGGCAATAAAACATGGCAGAATTTACAAAAGGTTTGTATGGGCCAGGACCCAGCACGGAGCACATCACTGATGTTCACACTGTATTACCCCAAAGTCAGTCACACAGTGACTGGCAAGGCAGGCTGGCAAAAGTGATGTAGCTATGTGTCTGGGAGAAGAATAAGGAATAGGGGTCTTGGGAACGCCAGGTATTCTGGGTAACACATGTTACATTAATCTCTGGCCTTAAATAGGGCTTGTTGGATCTACTTCTGATCATGTTACTTCAGTTTCCAGAGATGATTATTTCATTAACTTAGTAGTAAGTTATTCAACAAATGTTTATGAAGTGCCTTCTATGCACCTGGAATGTTTATTAAAAGAGCTGGGTATAAAGGATAACCAACCACCTGGTTTGCTGGAAGCTGATGAGGCTTCTTGGGACTTTCAGTGCTAAAACTGGAATAATCTTAGGCAAACCAGGAAAGTGAAGCCTTAAAAATATTTTGTAGTTAAATTACCATTAGGAACATATCCTATCAGTTTCTTCTAGTATTCCTTGCTTATTGTAAAACGTTAGAAAACACAGGTAAAATGGAAATCTGTGTACAGACAAGTGTTAATATTTGGGTATATAACTGTAATTATATAAATGGACTCATAAAACACAAAATAGTTTTCTACTAGTTTGTAGAATCTGATTCTACTTAGAATCCAATAAGTATGTGTCTGACATTATTTTAATGTCTTTATAGCATTTTAATGAATGAATGCATAGTTATTTATCATTAGCTTTTCGTTGTCAGACATTCATTTCAGTTTTTGACAGCTAGAAGCACTGATTGAATTAGCATGTTGGTATATACATTGGGGGATATTTGTGTCAAACAAACAGTAGCAGATGATGATATAGCATATAATCCAGGTGTAGCTTTTATTGGGAGAATCTTATAGGGACAAGAGCAGTAGCAGCACCACTTCATCTGGGAAATACCCAGCATTCTACCTCTGGGTGACAGGTTTTTAATCTACTTGATGGAGGCAGCTTCGATTGCTTCTCTAATATATCAAGGACTGGGGTTCTGGCCTAGAAGTTGCCACTATTTGGCCTGTGAGAACCTCAGCCTCCAATCCTGCTTTACCGCCCCCACATTCTATCAAAATGGTTGTCAATCAGTGGAGCCTAAGTCTCCATATCTTGCGGGTTTCAGGTCCTGACTGATCTCACCTGTGCTCTGAAAGGCTCGGCTTAGCAGTTCAGCCTCAGACAAGTTCATCTTTTCCTTTCATCTGTATAAATGGGTCTGAGTGTGCACCAGTAGCACTGCACAATGCACATACAGAATGGGTTTATTTGCAAAAAATATGTTACTAGTAATAAATCGGTAGAACATACACAAACTCCCAAATTATCATTACTCATAGATGATCCGCAGGGACCACGACCAGTATCCTGACTGAGAAACACTATGCTCCATAATCATCTATTTATGTATACCGATCGGGGTAGGAAGCATTAGGAATCATGTAACAGTGTAAGTCCCTGATCCAGGAAGTAACCTCATGAATATTAAGAATCCTCTTGAATCCTTAATCTCTCAGCGGCTGGAGTCAGCCTAATTTCCTCTTGATTCAATTCAAACCTGCTGAACCATTTCTCCACTAAACTATTAAAAAGGGAAAGAAAAACAAACTAACGAAACTGGCTAGATTTGTCTCTCCTCCCTCGCAAGAGGTCTAATAATTTAAATAACATCAGTTATATCTTTGATTGAATGTTTGATAGAACATGTCTTTAAAATATTTTGCATGTAAGACCTTTTTGGAGATACTTTGCCGACTTTTATAATCTTCTCTGTGCTTATTGAAGAGAATGGAGTTTGACAATGATGCTGTGTTTGTAATGATTAGACAGGCTGAAATATCTGAGAAAAATCACTTTATTAATAAACAGATGTTCCAATTGCAAGAAGAAATACAGTGGGGATGAACAGTGAGTGTCTACAGTCACAGTGATTTTTTTAAGTATATTATTGTCTTGCAAAACCACTAAGAAAAAAACAAAGAGCTGTGTGCTGAGAAAACCTGAGGGAAGAAAGACTTTCTAATTCACCGTGTCATCTGTCTTCTTTGCCACCACTGCTGTGGTGTTCTTTCTTGCCACTCTTTATTAAAAACAAAAACCAAAATACTAAACAAGGACCAAAAACAAAAATCAATGTGTACACATAAAAGGAAAACATAAAAGATGGCCAAGTATTTTTTAAATTATAAATGGAGAATAAAACGTTGAAAAATTATAGAAAAAAGAAAAATAGGATAAAAAAATCTTTAAAGACTAAAATGGCATAAATTATAAAAGCATTAGTCTTTTTTTATTGAAGTATATTTGTTTTACAGCGTTGTGTTTCAGATGTACAGCACAGTGTACAGTTATATATATATATATATATATATATATATATATATATATATATTCTTTTTCAGATTCTTTTCCCTTATAGGTTATTACAATATATTGAGAATAATTTCCTGTGCTATGTGGTGCGTCCTTGTTGGTTGTCTATTTTATGTATAGTAGTGTGTGTATGTTAATCCCCAACTCCTAATTTATCCCTCCCTCACCCTTTCCCCTTAGTTAACCTTAAGTTTGTTTTCTATGTCTGTGGGTCTATTTCTGCTTTGTAAATAAGTTCATTTGTTCTTTTTGTTTGTTTGTTTTAGATTCTATATATAACAATACCATGTGATATTTGTCTTTCTCTGTCTGGCTTACTTCACTTAGCATGATAATCTCTAGGTCCATCCATGTAGCTTCAAATGGCATTATTTCATTCATTTTTATGGCTGAGTAATATTTCATTGTATATATGTACCACATCTTCTTTATCCGTTCATCTGTCGTTGGATGTTTAGGGTGCTTCCATGTCTTGGCTATTGTAAATAATGCTGCAGTGGACATTGGGGTGCATGGCTCTTTTTAAATTATAAATTTCTCTGCATTAATCTTTTATTAGGAATTAAAGTTTAATATTTAAAAATAAGAATATAAACATGAGATTTAAAATTAATTCAAAGACCTAAAGTTAAAGGATGTAACATTCAGATAAGATATAATGCATCAGTGTTGATAAATTTATGTTGAGTGGTAAGTGTAAGAGTTTATGACAACTTGTGATACTTTAAGATATTTTTAAAAGGAAATTTGATGAGTATATGTACAAGTAACATACTAGGAATAGAGAGGTAAGATATGAAACACTATATATACTTTTTTAACTTCCACCATCAAATAAGCCTTCTTTGTGTGAGGCTTGTCACGCCCCTAGGATCAGAGAGGTTTCACCCAGCTACAGTCAAGTTACATACTATTTTCAGTGTGTTTCATAATAAATTTGTAATAGCAGGTAGAGGGGAGGGAATAAAGAGGAGGAAATACTAACACAGGGGCTCACACAGGACATGAGCAGCAAGGTGTGTGACCTGATCTGTCTTCTCCTGGCAGATATTACAGTGCTTAAGTGGTGCTGGTCCAAAGAGAATGAAATGACAAGAGAAAAAACAACAACAAAAGATGATCCTGAATTTTAATACGATTACTCTTTAACTTCAGTGGACCTCATGATAACCCTGAGAGCTTGTGCAAATACAGATTTCAGGTCCATGGAATAAAAATTTCAGTCAGTCAGTATGGTTGTCACCAGAGAATCTTTGTTTTTTATGCTCCTCAACTTAACCTAAAGTTTAAGAAATACTACTATATTCCTTCAAGGAGAGCCTGCAATTCCAGGGAATCCCATGTCTCCATTTATTAAGCAAAAATGGAAGGTCTGTATGGCCTTTTAAAAATGTATTTTCTATTGTCAAAATTTTTAAATTTTCACTACAACTGACACTTGATAGAAGAGCAGTAAGCATTTCTTCCAATACCAAGAAAATATGAACAGTATTTTGTTGGATGATTTAGTTAGTATGAGATCTGAGATTTAATTATTAGATTGGCAATTATAAGGCTAATGAGTAAATTCAAAATAAATTTCTTATTTAAGAAAATTAATAAATACAAATTCCTACGAGGACATGCATATAAGCATCAAATCACTTGTATTAAAAACATTGATTCCAGTTCTCTCAAGGAATCTGCTACTGAAAATTGTTCAACTTTTGGTTTCAATTTTAATATTAAGTGTATCTGAATTTAAAAGTATGGTTTCATAATTTTGACTTCTATATGCCATTACTATAACACTTATAAACTACATCAAATAAAGTCTCAAAAAATCACAAATCACATCCTTTGTTGGCTACCAAAAATTCCAGGGGAAGAATCTTATTTATAAACTAGGTATATGCATCCAATCAGTATACACAGATATAAATGAAATAAGAACAGACTATGGTATACCTATATTTTTCTTCTCCCATTCTTCATCATATTATATTATTTTGAAGCCCCTGAGTTGTGAAAAGACTTACTTGAACTTTCAAAAACAATTTCATTTGGGAGCCAGAAGAACTTTTAAAACCAACAGTATGAATTTTCTGGGCAAGCAAAACAGTGATATTTATAGTGATTTTGTTCACAAGGCTGCTTATTAAACTGCTCTGCCCTATCCAATTTGAAGTTGAGCCATCTAAGTCATAAGTGGAGAAGCATTTGAGTTTTTTATGAAATTTTATATTGTGCTATATTGTGTTTTTAAATATAATACCTGCTATTGTCAGTTCCACTTTGACTATTCATAGAGCCATAGAGTCATTGTCACCCTGAAGCTAGAGTAAGAATCTGAGACTAGAAAAATAATAATAAGAAAATAATAATAATAAAATAGACAGGCCAAAAAGAAGAAATGTGGTCGAGTAGGATAATATGGTGGAGAAGGTATAAGGATTGTTCTATGCTTTAAGCATTTATTTACCCCTGGAATGTAGATAAATATTTTAATAAAAATACCATCACTTTGTTACATATTTGTATTCTATTTTTGGAACTCATCATACAAAATTAATAGTCAGGACAATGTACATTTTACTAAATGAGGAAAATATAAAAGCACACACAAATCCTCTTCAGCCCATTACTTTTCTTCCACTTTGGATGACACAGTATCTCAGCGATAGAGTTTTTATGGTTTTGCACAATATAATGAAAAGCAGAACTTTTCAAAGCTGCTTACTAGTAATAGCCACAGGGTTTCTGTCACTCCTCATTTATATATCCTGAATAAATGCTCCAAGCAAATGGTAGCTGAAGTTTATAAATACGAACTGATGTCAAATTGTTTGTTTTATTTTAACACCTTTATTGGAGTATAATTGCTTTACAATGTTGTGTTAGTTTCTGCTGTATAACAAAGTGAATCAGCTATATGTATACATACATCCCCACGTCCCTTCCCTCTTGCGTCTCCCTCCCACCCTCCCTATCCCACACCTCATTCCTCCAGAGAAGATATACAGATTGCCAACAAACACATGAAAGGATGCTCAACATCACTAATCGTTAGAGAAATGTAAATCAAAACTACAATGAGGTATCACCTCACACCAGTCAGAATGGCCATCATCAAAAAAATCTACAAACAATAAATTCTGGAGAGGGTGTGGAGAAAAGGGAACCCTCTTGCACTGCTGGTGGAAATGTAAATTGATACAGCCACTATGGAGAACAGTATGGAGGTTCCTTAAAAAACTGAAAATAGAACTACCACATGTCAAATTGTTTTAAGTAGCTGTCTCCTGCTGGTACTTCTAAAAGAATTTCTTCAGAAACTATCTGAATCATGAGAAACCAAAAGGAATACTGTTTACTATTTGGTTGGAAATTGCAGAAAACCACTTAAAAAAAAATCTCTCCTGTCCAGAAATTACTCTTCTGTGGCTGATTATGGCAGTTACACAAGGTTGTCAGAGAACCAAAAGCTTTCTACCCTCCAGTTCTGTCCTAACTAAGCTCTGACAGTTATGCTCATGCTTCAGAATGACTGTGGCAGCTCCAGGCTTCATACCCACCCTCAGCCATCAGGAAGTCAGAAAGGGAAGAGGAGGGCATTGCCCCTGGTTTTAAGAATGCTCCATGGAAGTTCAACTCACATACAATTGGCCAGAACTTTGTCACATGACTACATCCAGCTGCTAAGAAAACTAAGACATGGACTCTTATTTTGGGCAGCCACATGCCCACAAAAAAATTTGAGGTTTTTTTAATAGAATAAAAGAGAACAGATATTGTGGAACAACTATCAATCTCTGTCATAGCCTCTCTATTTGGATACCCGTAAATGCCTATACTCGCCTCCCTAAGGAAGACACACAATCCAGTTACTGCTTTCAGCTCAAAGTTCATGATCTCAGGATTATATTTAGCCTTCGCATCAAAAGCTGTAACTTCATGGTTTTGTGACCTATAATAAAGGACATATTATTGTCCCTAACACAAAGAAAAAAAAAAAACTGCACCTGGAAAGACCTACCTGGCAGAAAGGAGTGTGGGAGACAGAGAAGTCACTGATCCATAGCCTTTTTTTAAAAATTCATTTTTATTGGAGTATGGTTGCTTGACAATGTTGTGTTAGCTTCCACTGCACAACAAAATGAATCAGCCATACACATATAGATATCCCCTCCCTTTTGGACTTCCCTCCCATTTAGGTTACCACAGTGCATTAGGTAGAGTTCCCTCAAATTCCACTGAGCTGAAATTGTAAAGATCCCTTTCTGTGCAGGGGAGGAAGTTTCTCATTTAGCCCATTTGGCACTGCCTGTTTCTTTTCTGGGAAGAAATTCCTTTCACCAGCATCCTCCAGGGACCATGACTCTGCTTTTTGGGAAGGTCTTTATCCTCAGTAACCCACACAGAAGAATAAGAAGTGGGTGTTGAGCACATGCTTATCTTGGTGGCTACAAAGCCTTTATAGCCTCTATCCTGCTGGCATATTTTTGAGAGCCCAAGAGTTTCTTCAGGGATTAAACAACTGTGTAATATTTCAGGTTAGACTTTTTATCTCTGTGGCAATACATTTCCACAAAATTAACAGACTTCAGTTGTTTTGCTTCTGGGCAGTTCTGCAAATGGGCAACCATAGGCAAATACTATACAGACGTAAAGCCTGAAGACCCTGGTCTTTTACTTACTGGGCTTAGTATCATGGCCACCATCACCACAGCCTGATTGGTAGCTCTTCCGTGGTCATCTGAGGCAAATGACGCTCTTAATCAGATTTTTGCTGCTATACTGGCCCTGATGCCTGGTATGGGACTATTTGTGTAGGTGTTTAAAACATGTATGGGGACCGTGATGTTAAGGACACCATTATGAACAACTATCATCATTTCTCTTTGGGATATAGATGGTTTTAAAACACCAAAACATAGATTGTAGAACAGAGATCACCCTGAGCAGACATATTCCTTTCATCTCTGTCTATCAACTGACTATTTCTAGGAGCTTGCAAAAATCTAGTAGAAGCAGTCAACATCCAGACCAGAGCACCATGGTATTACTGACTGAAGTTTTGATCAAATATTTTTCTACAAATATTTCTACAAAGCAATAAAGATGATCACTTTGTCAGCTTACAAACTTAAGTCCTTGTTACCTACTAAGTTAATGCCACAGATTTTTGTTTAAGTGAAGCATTTCTAATGTAGACTATAGTCATTTATAATAAGCTGTGTCCAGGTATGGAATTCTGTATTAATTAAGGTTCAATTTGGTGATGAGTGAAAAAATAAAAGTTCAAATAACAGAAACTTAAACTGTTAAGGTTTAAGTCTCCCGGTTAAAAATTCAGAAGTCAACTGTCCAGGGCTGGTGTAGAATAAGTCATCAGAGACTTATGTTCTTGACGGTTTGCCATTCTGTCATCCCTAGGGAGTAGCAGTCATTTTTTTCATATTTCAGTTTTCATTTTTATAATTTTCCTGCTTGTATTCTGATACTACTATGGTGTAAAAGTGATTTTTTTTCATGTTTCAGTCTTCATTTTGATCATTTTCATCCCTCTATTTTCCTTAAGTAATTTTTATTGTCAAAGAAGAAAAATAATGTCATAGTATTTTCTTTTCAGTTTTTAACCTTGCTTTATGGAATACATACAATTTCCTAGAACGATCAGACCAGACTTACTGCATCCCAGGAGGTGGAAAATCTAGCTCTTGCCAGAAGGAGCACTCATCCTGCCATTACCCTGGCAACTCCAAGTCTCAGGATAATATAGAGAGACATGATTTAGCTCAAACAACTTCAGGAGGTATTATTGCCTACATTCCAAGCTACCAAACCATGGATGTCAAGCAATGCCCAGTACAAATTAGTCTCAGAGAGGCAAACTTACACATATTTTTTGTTAACTGTAAAATATCTTCTCCAGTTTTATTCTCACAGCAACCCCAAAATAAAAAGTGTCCAAGGAAAGAAGTCTAATGTTTAGCCTACCCATAGGTCTTTTCTTGGGTACTGACATTTCACTCTAGCTGGATCACTACTTGCCATATTCTATTCATTAAGAAAGCCTAAATCACCTAGTTTTACTTGGTAACTAATGTAGTGATCCTCTATGGGGCTGGTAATCACGTGAGGTCATGTTGGAAAAGGTGTACTTTTTTGGTTACAATGATTGGGTGTCCTTATTGATATTCAGTTGGCAAGGACCAGGAGTTCTAGTTCTAGCCTTCCTGAAGTGCTCAGGAGAGTCATTTACATATAGAAAATATATACATATTTTCTATACAGGGGAAAAATGGTTTATAATTATATGATCCTAAATCCTAGTCTAATTTAACCTATAGAAATATTTTTTGCACAGTTTTAACATCACTGAATTTTCCAGGAATGCATTTATATTGAAATAATTTTGTGCTTTGATTTGGATCTTTATCAAAAGTTGATCTTAAGTTAGGAAAAAGTATCACATCATGATGACACTGTCACCCATGATAGAATGTTAAATGTATCAGGCTGCTTTCCATGTTAGGGTAGTGCATATAAATATCACAGTGTTCACATTTTTCTGTGACATTTCTTTTGTATAGTATGACGATAGATAAATATACAATAATTTAATTTTCTGTTCTTTTCTAGACAATTCTTTGTTTCCAAAGTTTGCTATTATTAAAAAATACTGCTATAAAAAGTTTTGGACATGTCTATGTGCTATAGTCTGAATGTTTGTGTCTCCCCAAAATTTGTATGTTGATATCCTAACTCTCAAGATGATGGTATAGGAAGTGAAGTCTTTGGGATTTGATTAGGGTATGAGGGGGGAGTTCTCATGGATAGGATTTGTGCCCTTGTAGGTGAGTCCTGAAAGAGCTCCTTCCTCCATTCTGCCATGTGAGGTTTCAGCTAGAAAGTGTTATCAAAATGAACTAGGAAACAGGTTCTCAACAGAACCTGCCCATGCTGGCACCCTGATGTTGGACCACCAGCCTCCAGAACTATGAAAAATAAATTCTGTTGTTTATAAGCTACATAGTCTATGGTATTTTTGTCATAGCATCCAAGATGGACTATGACACTGCTTTTGACAATGGCAAGACTTTACAGATATTCACCTGGGAACAGACTTTCTGTTACAAAGTTTGGGCAGGAATGGTATTCAGAATATTTAACCACTGTAATGTCACTGACAGCGCCCTATCAGAATGTAGGCGAGCAATCAACTACTTACTAAGCTGTACAAATGTGGACCAACATACTAATATTCATGGGTATAAATGTTTTTATAATTATTAAATAATTCCAGACTGTATCCAAACAGGTTCTACTTGTCTATATTATCAAAACCAGTAGAAAATGAGGGCTCTCTTTGCTCCACTTAGTGTTATCAGACTTGGATATTTTTTTTCTGAGGAAGTAATTAACACGTCATAATGGTTTTTCTTTGAATTTCCTTAATGGTTAATACCATGTTTTTCTAAATTGATGCTTTTTTGCTTCATCTTTTCAAAATTTCTGTTCTTTTCCTTTTGTTTTCTAGTAGATTATTTATATTCTTTTACTAATTCAGACAATATACCTATTCTTTATATTTAACCCTTTATTTATTGTTAGTGCTCCAAATGACTTCTCCAAATTTGTTACTTGTCTTTATCATGTCTTTGCTTATTATGAACTATTATATAAAATGCACTTTATATTTATAAAGTCAAATATTCCCTTTATTATGTCCATGTCTTATGTGTCACTTAAGAAATCTTCCTATCTGAACTCATATTCTTTCCTAAAATTATTTTTTGGTGGATTATGTATGATCAGGGTTCATTTTTTCTTTGTATGGAAAATCAGTTGCCCCAGCAAATTTATTGAAATGCTCATCCTTTCCACATTTGTCTGCAAAGAAATATTTATCATAAAAGGAATTTACATAAAAGTATACATCTGACTCTTTGCTCTATAGTCTGTTATTTTAATCAATTTGTCAAATTCTACACAAAATCAGAACTGACTTAATACCTATAATTCACATTGCATGTTTCAAATCTAATGAGGCAAGTTTCTCTCCCCACCTTTGTTCTTTGGAATTATCATTTTGGGCTAAGTTTAGTCATTGGACTTTCTCTAAGTATTTTAGAATTAGTTTATAACAAAATATCCCAAAATAATACTTGTTTTATTTTTTAATAAAAATATGAGCTTTCTCCCCCAACCATTATGAATCATCTAGAATTCTCTTTTGTAGGCATTCAGCCTATTTTGGACACCTCTGAAATACAGTGTACATAACTGTCTTAGTTCTATCACTAAATTAATGAAATGTATTCCCTAGTCACCTGAAAAATTTAAATTATTTCTTACACATGCAATGCTCCTTCACAACTAATGTCTCTGTTTCAACAGTTCCATGGCTTAGATAATTTTCTTCTAGTTTTCAGCTAATAAAATTCTACACATCTTTGATAAACACCTTGAAATATCCTGTCTTATATTATATTTTATGATACTCACAGAAGTATAATCAGATGCATTTTCTTATTATATTATACTACTATATAATACATCTAATTTTATAATAGTTGTTATTTTTCAATATGTCTATTTCCTTTATTAATTTGCCTGTGTAGTAATATCAGAAAACAGATAATATTAATATTAGATTCCAAATACTTAACACAGTGCTTAGATCTACTAAGAATTATATTTTGTCTTAAATCAATTCATTAGATTCTTTTCAAATTTATATTTTTTCTAAATTAAGTCCTGTCAGAGAAATACATTTATTTGGTATATAAGACCAATTGTTAAATTATATCACATTTGCATGTAATATAAATTTAGATGGATATTCATTAAGAGAAAATTAATTACTAAATTTTTATGGATATATTGTAGCTTTAAGAATTACAGTTAATTAGTACCTTCTTAGTGTCTCAGAATTTCATTGTTTATACCATTAGTCAATTCTTAACATGTAAATCTAATTATTTTCTTATATGTATTCCAGGCTTCTGAATAGAAGCGTAAAATAGTCATGATAGAAGATAACTTGATCACCTCTTTATTATTTTTTTTCACATTTAGCAGATAACTTGCCTTTGTTGAGAAAAGAAAGGTTGTCTCGTATTTTTTATGATTTTTCATAAAGCACTTTTTGCTTCAAAGCAAAACTGATAAAAAAAATCAGAGATTTCTCATTCTTTCTTAGGGTTTCCATTTCTGCTTACCTCATGCATGTGTTCTCACATGCTGTCTACTTTATCCATCAGAGTGTTGGGATATTAATGATAGTTGTTTTACATTTCAGCCTGGTATTTCCAGCATCCCTGCCATGTCTAATTCTGATGTTTGCTCTGTTTCCTCAAATTGTGTTTTCTGCCTTTTTGTGTGCCTTGTAATTTTTTCTTGATAGCTGGCCATAATGCATAAGGAACTGCTATAAATCTCTCTTTGGTAATTTGGAGGTGAGGTGTGAGGTGTGAGGTGGAGGGGGAGGGCCAGCGTCCTATAGTCCTGTGATTAGGTCTCAGCCTCTCAGTGAGTTTATGCCTCCAGACTGTGAGCTTCCCAGGTGTTTCTCAGTTTTTCCTCCCTCCTTAGGTGGGACGGGATGGCTGGAGCTGACTGAAGCTGAAGCTGGGTAGTCATCCCTCAGAATTTGGGGAGGATTGATTTCAGGACCCCCAGCCCCACCCCAGGGATACCAAAATCTGCAAATGTTCAAGTCCCTTACATAAAATGGCAAAGTACAGTAGGTCCTCTGCGTCCATGGGTTTTGCACCCCCGGATACAGAGGACCTGCTGTATTTCCCTTCCCCCAGGTCAATTAGGCTCTTATAATATGCAGCTGGTTAGGCTCTGGTTAACTAGTTTCCCCTGAGGACAGGGCTTATTAAGAGGAGCGGAGTGCTCTGGCGTCTTTCGAAACGATTTCTTTTCCTCTCCTCTTGCTGGAAGTACACAGGAAATTTTCTCCAATATTTACTCTGAGAACCTGGTGGAGCTTCTGTAGGTAAATCTCACAAATTCGTGGGGCCGCCATGACTGGGTCCCCCTGAAGATTTTAACTCTCAGAGTTGTCTGCACGGAGCTTCCAGCACTTGGTCAATTACAGCGCAGGTTTTCCTGGCCCAGGTCTGGTTCCGCCAGCGATTTCCATTACGGAGTCTCTGATCTGGTAAGCTGACTTCTATATTCGCCTGTCTCTCCAATCTTAGAGATTGTGGTTTGCCATGTTCTTACCTCTCATATGGATCCGAGAAAAGCTGTCAATTTGTCAGTCTGTTCAGTGTTTTACTTGTGAGGGTGAAACGGTGATTTCCAAGCTCCTTACATGCAGAACTAAAAATCCAAAGTCCCAAGATTACCTTGTTGTATACTTGTGTAGATAAGATTGCATTTTCTGTATGCTAGGAAGCAAAGTCTACTTGGTTTTTAAACTGAAGATGTATGTGTTAAGTATGTAGATTATAAATGTTCTTCTGGGTGTATTTTTTTATATATATAAATTTATTTATTTATTTATGGCTGCATTTGGGTCTTCGTTACTGCATGCGGGCTTTCTCTAGTTGTTGCGAGCGGCGGGGGGCTACTTTTCCTTGAGGTGCACGGGCTTCTCATTGCAGTGGCTTCTTTTCCATGTGGTGCGCGGGCTCTAGGCGTGCAGCCTTCAGTAGTTGCAGCACACAGGCTCAGTAGTTGTGGCTCCTGGGCTCTAGAGCGCAGGCTCAGTAGTTGTGGCGCACGGGCTTTGTTGCTCCGTGGCATGTAGGATCTTCCCGGACCAGGGCTCAAACCCGTGTCCCCTGCACTGGCAGGCGGATTCTTAACCACTGCACCACCAGGGAAGTCTGTCTGGGTGTATTTTTAAAGGAAAATCATCCTCGTAAAGCTCAGAGAAACATATCCTTAAAAAATGGTGCATTATGAGAGACTATAGAATTATTTCCCCAACTGAAACAACCCTGCTTGAAAGACTGTTCAAAAGATTGGCTTAAGTTTCAGATTAATATCATGAATTTTATTTTTTAAGATTTGATGTGGATGATTTGTAGACGTAAATATTTGAATTGTTTAACAGTAATCAAGGATTTAATTGTAAGTTTGAATCATCAAAATTATTTTCCAAAGATACATGCTTCCAACGTATTCCAACAAATTACAAATTGTTATCTAAAGTAATGAATGTTGTGTTTTTTTCTAGTTATCAGTGCTTTGTTAAAATCACATCTTAAATCATTCTCTCATTTGAAGATGCTTTTACTTTATTTGCATGAAATACTGTGCTTCATAATACTTTTGTTAAATTTAGAGACAGCTTGACACCTGCAATTTTATTCTTAATTCTACTATTGATGTGGCCATCTAGTTCCTTTGTTTTCCATTAGTAAGAGAAGTAGTTATATATTTGTAAAACGAGGTAAACAATTATACCTTATGGATGTTCACACTTATTTTGTTTTATATTCTATTCAAACATTTTGCCCCATCACTTCTGAAATAATAGAATATATTTAGGAAGAAAGGTAGAAAAATTATCACTGATGCAAACTCAGTGTTCATATAAATAGAGCAATCCAGTATTGCTTCAAGCAGGGGATATAATGTCTGATGTGGTATAGAGATAATGCATAAGCTTATGATTGCTAGAAACTGTTGTGCTTTACACAAATCTAAAATAAGAATTTAATCCTCTTCAATTTGATTTGCTTGTGTATTTTTAGTTAATTGTTAAAAATGTTAAGATAATTGTAGATTTACAGGCAGTTGTAAGAAATAATACACAGAGATCCTGAGCCATCTTTACTTAGTTCCCCCAATGATAACTTGTAAAACTATTGGGCAATATCACAACCAGGATATTGACACTGATCTGGTTAAGATAAAGAACATTTCCATCACCACAGGATTCCTCATGTTGCTTTTTTGTATCTCTCAACTTCCTTACCTCCACCACCTACTTATATCCTGACAACCACTAATATGTTTTATTTCTATAAGTTTGCCATTTCAAAGATGCTGTTTAATGGAATGATACAGAATGTGACGTTTAGGGATTGTCCTTTATCACTCAGCAAAATTCTCTGGAGTTTCATCAGATTGTTCCATATATTCATAGTCTGTACTCTTTTATTGCCTAGTTATACTTCACTGTAAGGCTATAAAACCGTTTTTTTTTTAATGCTTTCTCTTTTATTCGTTTATATAAATAATATTTTCCAAGACTTGGTTCCCAATTCCTTTCCCTAAATAATCCAGCCTTATTAATCTCCTCCATTATAAACACTTCAATACCATATTCCCTAGGCAATTATAGGTATTTGTATAACATAGTATATTTGTACCAGTGAATAAATGCATTTGTAATTGTTCCCTTGTTACTTTATACATTTCCATAACTACATGTAAAATTGTTAAAGTAAATCATGATAACTACTTGTCACTGGATACATATTATGATCAGTTTTTATGCTAAGTATCTCATAGACACACATAACAATTCTCACAGCAACTGTATGAAGTATTGAAGTATTATTGATCCATTTTACAGGTAATAAAACTAAAGATTATCAAAGAACACCGAAGCCTTTCACTCCATACCCTCTACACTAGATTGTTTTGTTCTTTAAGTGTACTCTTTTTTGGGAGATATAATTGATACATAACACTGTGTAAGTTTAAGGTGTACAACATGTTGATTTGATACATTTATGTATTGCAGTATGATTACCTCTGTAATGTTAGGTAACACCTCTATCATGTCACATAATTATTCATTGCTTTTTTTTTTGTGGTGAGAACATTTAAGATCTAGTCTCTTAGCAACTTTTGATGCATATAATAAAAGTATTGTTGACTATAATCACTGTGATGTGCATTAGGTCTCCAGAACTTATTCATCTTCTAGTTGCAAGCTTGTACCTGTTAACAGCATCTCCCCAATTTACCCCTCTCCCCCTGACCTACCACTGATAACTACCATTCTGTTCTGTTTCTACTAGTTCAATTCTTTTACCTTCCAAATATTAGTGAGATCATACAATATTTATCCTTCTCTGTCTGGGTAATCTCAGTAAAATGCACTCATTTCCATCTATGTTCTTGCAAATGGTAGGATTTCCTTCTTTCTCATGGTTGAATAATATTCCATTGTATGTGTACACCAAAACATCTTTATCCATTCATTCATTGACAGACACTTAGGTTGTTTCCATATATTGGCTAGTGTGCATAATTCTACAGTAAACATGGGAATACAGCTATCTTTTTGATATTTTCTTTTCATTTCCTTTGGATATATCCCCAGAGGTGAGATTGCTGGATATTATGGTAGTTCTATTTTTAAATTTTAAAGGAAGCACCATACTGTTTTCAATAGAGGCTGCATCAATTTACATTTCCACCCATACGGCACTAGGGTTTGCTCTTCTCCACACCTTTGTCAATACTTGTTACCTCTTGTCTTCTTGATGATGGACATTCTAACAGGTATCAGATGATATCACATTATGGTTTTGATTTCCATTTTCCTGATGATTAGTGATGTTGAATTTTTTTTCTCGTTCCGTAGGTTGCCTTTTCATTTTGTTGATGGTTTCCTTTGCTGTGCAGAAGCTTTTCAGTTTGATGTAGTCCCACTTGTTGATTTTTGCTTTCATTGCTTGTGCTTTTGGTTTCATATCCAAAAAGATCATTGACAAGACCGATGTCAAGAAACTTCTTCCTTTTGTTTTCTTCTGGGAATTGTACAATATCATGTCTTATGTTGAAGTGTTTAACAAATTTCAAGTTAATTTTTGTGGTGGTGTATTATAGGGGTCCAATTACATTATTTTGCACGTGGCTCTCCTGTTTTCCCAACATAATTTGTTGAAGAGAATATCCTTTTCCCTTTGAGTCTTCTTGACTCCCTTGTCAAATAAAATATTCGTTGACCATATATGTGTGGGTTTATTTCTGGTTTTTCTAGTCTGTTCCCTTGGTCTGTGTGTCTATTTTTTATGCAAGTATCATACTCTTTTAATACTATACCTTCCTAGTATAGTTTTATTTTTTTAATTTTTTATTTTTTTGCGGTATGCGGGCCTCTCACTGTTGTGGCCTCTCCCGTTGCGGAGCATAGGCTCCGGATGCGCAGGCTTGGCGGCCATGGCTCATGGGCCAAGCCGCTCCACGGCATGTGGGATCTTCCCAGACCGGGACACGAACCTGTGTCCCCTGCATCGGCAGGTGGACTCTCAACCACCGCGCCACCAGCGAAGCCCCTAGTATAGTTTTAAATCAGAAAAAGTCACACCCCTGATTTTGTTCTTCTTTCTTATGATTTCTTTTGATAATAGGGGTCTTTTGTAGATTCATAAAAATGTGAGGATTGCTTTTCCTATTTTTGTGAAAAATGCCATTGGAATTTTGATATGGATTGCACTGAATCTATAGATAGATTTGGGTAGTATGGATATTTTAACAATATTCTTATGATCTGTGAACATGGAATATCTTTCCATTTGCTTGTGTCATCTTCAATTTATTTAATCACAGTCTTGCTATTTTCATTGTACAGATCTTCCACTTCCTTAGTTAAATTTATTCTTAAGTATTTTATTACTTTGATGCTATTGTGAATGGCATAGTTTTCTTTGTACCTTTTTCAGAAGTTTCATTTTTAGTGTTTAGAACCACAACTGATTTCTGTATGTTACTTTTATACCCTGCAATTTTATGGAATTGGTTAATTAGTTCCAACAGGTTTTTGTTGAGTTTTAATGATTGTATGTAAGATCATATCATCTGCAAATTTCATTCTTTTCTTTCCTATTTGGATGCTCTTTATTTTTTTATCTTGCCCGATTACTCTAACTAGGATTTCCAGTAAAATATCCAATAAGAGTGGTGAGAGTGGGCACACTTTTCATATTATTGATCTTAAAGAAAATGATTTCAACTTTTCACCATTGAGTGTGATGCTAGCTGTGGGTTTGTCATAAATGCCTTTTATTATATTGAGGTCTGATCCTTCTTACCCAGTTAGTTAAGTGTTTTTATCATGAAAGGATATAACATTTTGTCAAAGGCTTTTTCTGCATCTGTGAAGATGAGAATATGATTTTTATCTTTCATTCTATTAATGTGGTATATTACATTTATTGATTTGTGTATTTTGAACCAGGCTTGCATCCACAGAACAAACCCCACTTAGTCATGGTAAATAAGCCTTTTAATGTGTTGTTGAATTCAGTTTACTAACATTTGGTTGAGAATTTTTGCCTCCTATATTTATCAGGGATATTGGCCTATAATTTTCTTTTCTTGTAGTTAGTGTCTTTATCTGGCTTTGGTATCAGGATAATTCTGGCTTCATAAAATGAGTTTGGAAGTGTTTCCTCATCTTCAGTTTTTTGGAAGCATTTGAAAAGGACTGGCAATAATTCTTCTTTCAATGTTTTGTAGAATACACCTGTAAAACCATCTGGTCCTGGGCTCTTCTGCATTGGGGAGTTTTTGATTACTAATTCAGTTCCTTACTCATTACAAGTCTGTTCAGATTTTCTATTTCATCATACTTTTCATCTTGGTAGGTTGAATGTTTCTAGAAATTTATTGATTTCTTCTAGGTTATCCAATTTGTTGGCATATAATTACCTATAGTAGTCTCTTGTAATTCTGTGTATTTCTATGGTCATGGTACAGTACCAGTCATAATGTCTCCTCTGACATTTCTGATTTTATTTGAGTCTTCTCTCTTTTTTATTAGTCTAGCTAATGATTTGTCAATTTTGTTTATCTTTTAAAATAAATCAGCTCTTTGTTTCATTGATCTTTTAAAATTGTTTTTTCTGGTCTATATTATAGTTGTTTCTGCTCTGATATTTTTTGCTTTCCTTCTTTCTACTAACTTTGGGCTTAATTTGTTCTTCATTTTTTAGTTCCTTAAGACGTAAGGTTAGGTTGTTTATTTGAGTTATTTCTGTTTTCTTAATATATGTATATATTGCTATAAACATCTTGCTAAGGACTGCTTTTGCATCACACACCATTGGTTTTGGTGTGTGATGTGTCCATTTTCATCTTTCTTAATTTTTTTTTTTTTTTTTTTTTTTTTTTCTGTACGTGGGCCTCTCACTGTTGTGGCCTCTCCCGTTGTGGAGCACAGGCTCCGGATACGCAGGCTCAGCAGCCATGGCTCACAGGCCCAGCTGCTCCGCTGCATGTGGGATCCTCCCGGACCGGGGCATGAACCTGCGTCCCCTGCATTGGCAGGCGGACTCTCTACCACTGCGCCACAAGGGAAGCCCTTTCTTAATATTTTTTGATTTCCCTTTTGATTTCTTCTTTGATCTGTTGGTTATTCAGGAGTATGTTGTTTAGTTTCAACATGTTTGTAAATTTTCCAGCTTTCCTCTTACTCTTGATTTCTCATTTTATTCCATGGTGGTTGGAGAAGATACTTTGTTTGATTTCAATCTTTCTAAATTTACTACAACTTGTTTTTTGGCCTATCTTATGATCTACCATGGAGAATGTTCCATGTGCACTTGAGAAGAATGTGTATTCTGCTGCTATTGGATGAGTGTGTGTGTGTGTGTGTGTGTGTGTGTGTGTGTGTGTAATACATTTGGTTCAACATTTCCTTGTTGATTTTCTGTCTGGATGATCTATGCATTGTTGAAAGGGAGGTACTGAAATCCCCTACTATTAATGTATCATTGCCTATCCTTTCAGTTCTGTTAGTAGTTACTTAATATAAATAGGTGCTCTGATGTTGGGTGTGTATATTTTTACAACTGTTATATTTTTGATGAGTTGAACTTTTGCACAGAATAACTTTTTCCATCCCCTCACTTTGATTCTCTGTTGTCCTTAAAGCTGAAGTATGTCTCTTGTAGACATCCTATAGTTGGGTCTTCTCTGTCACCTCTTCTAATCTTCACTAGTTGCCTTCAGGTAGGAGATACTTGTCATTTGTCCAATTTATATCTGGGGCTTTCTCCTACCTTGTTTGGATACACTTGCTCCATGCTTCTTGCTCCCTCTTGTGGCAGAATTCTTCAGTTTGTGTATTTTCTCTGGATCTTACTACTCACCAGACCAGCTCCTGGAAGCCTCTCTTTTGTTTTTCTGAAGGTGGCACCTCAGTTCATTTGTGGTTTCTCCCTTGACCACAGACCCTGGCCTTTTTTCCGTGTGCACTCCCTTTCTACCACTCATTGTCAATGCAGCCCTCAGGAGCACACATAAGGAGTCAGTCTCATAGTGGGAGGTGTGTGGGTTTGGCAACGAGTGCATCGTTGTTGCCATGAGGGCCTGGTAAGTGTATCCTTGAGTGAGGATTTCCCAGTGACTATGGATGGGTTACCTGCCAGAGTTCACAACACAACAGGAACCACATCCACTTAATACCCTATAGTATTCTTCTCTTCCTCTTACAGGATCCCTTTCCTCCTCCTAGTCATGGGGGTCCCACCTCAATACTTGGTGCTGCAGGAGAGAAATGAGTTTCTCTAGGAGTGTCCTGCAAACTAGGGAAGCCAGGAGCTCACTCAGGCTCTCCCTTTCCCCCAGGGGAAAAGTCACCACTGCCTAGCTCAGCCTCACACTGTGCCTCCTTAGGGGGAGAGGCAGTGCTGGCAAAGTTCCTCTTACCCTCTCCAATGTGTCCAAACTTGTATAATTTTTTGTTCTAATGAAGTACTGGAAGCTGTCCTCAGTAATCCTGGACTTCTACAAAAGTTCGCTTATCAGTGGGTATCTGGCCAAGTCAGCACTCTCTAGCTGTCCCTGACTGTGGCCAAGAGAGTTTGAGCTGGTTCACAGATTCCTACTGGTTCTGCAGCCTATATGAGGTCTGTCTGCCCATTACCTGATGCAGAGGTGGGTGAGACTCCTCACAGGTCCCTTGGCATATGGTGCTGGATTCAGCATCTCCCACAGAGGTACATTTGTTCAGGGATGGATGTTGAATTTTAGCTGTTAAGTGCGGGAACCAATAGGAGGGACTCCTCATACTGCCATCATGCTGACATCATTCCCTGTAGGACACTTTGCTTAACTGTTTATCCATTGAGAGACATCTGGGCTGTCTCCAGTTTTTGACTATTATGAATAAAACTGTTATAAACATTTATGTTCTAGTGTTTATGTTGATGTATGTTTTTATTTCTCTAGGAGTAATATCCAAGAGTACATTTATTGGATTGTGTGGTAGTTGCATGCTGAGTTATTTTAAGAAGCTACTAAGCTGTTTTCCGGAAAGTCTATGTTTCATGTTCCTATCAGTAATGTATGAGTAATCCAGTTTCTGTCCATTCTAACCAACATTTGGTATTGTCACTGTTTTCTAAAACCATTCTGGTAGATGTGATATCCATTGTGGGTTTTTTTTTTTTTAATAAGCTATCTTTAAATTTATTTATTTATTTATTTATGGCTGTGTTGGGTCTTCATTTCTGTGCGAGGGCTTTCTCTAGTTGTGGCAAGTGGGGGCCACTCTTCATCGTGGTGCATGGGCCTCTCACTATCGTGGCCTCTCTTGTTGCAGAACACAGGCTCCAGACGCGCAGGCTTAGTAGTTGTGGCTCACGGGCCTAGTGCTCCGCGGCATGTGGGATCCTCCCAGACCAGGGCTCGAACCCGTGTCCCCTGAATTGGCAGGCAGATTCTCAACCACTGCACCACCAGGGAAGCCCATCCATTGTGGTTTTAATTTGTATTTCTATAATGGCTAATGAAGTTGAACATGTTTTCATGTACTCATTTGCCATCTGTATGTCATCTGTGGGAAAATGTCCCTTCTTATCCTTTACCTATTTTCTAATTGGATTGTTTTTAACTCTTGGGTTTTGACAAGTCTTTACATAATCTACATACTGTCCTGTGTTAGATATATAGTTTGTATGTATTTTCTCCCAGTGTATAATTTTCCTTTTCATTCCCTTAATTTGTCTTTTAACAGAGAAAATGCTTTTAATTTGGAAGTACATTATATGAGTACTTTTTATAAATTATACTTTTGGTATCAGGTTTAATATGAAGATTAAAAGGATCTATGCCTTCCACTAGATCCCAAAGATACTCCTGTGTATTTTTTCTAACATGAGATCAAACAAAATAAACTGATACCACATTTGGAAGGGGTATATAAGAAAGGAAATCAGGGTGTGAAAAATTTTAAAGGTAAACCTAGGCAACCTGCACCAGACAAGGCTGCATGAGAAAAATGCCACAATTCACTTTTCAATAGCTGAATAGGGTCATAATCTTGGGTCTGAGCTTCCTCTCCTACAAAACAAGGAACAAAACCATCAATATAGCTTTACTGTCTGTAATATTTACTATATTTACTAATATTTACTGTAATATGATCAGCAATTCATAAATCTGTTTTCTTAAAGTGAAAAATTATTATTTTTACTATAGGTACAATATAATTTACAAATATGTGTGTATATCTGTATATAGATAGATCCAAAAGTTCAGTCATTCCATCATTATATCACGATACGTGATAAAATATTTCATTCTGTAAGTAATGTGTTTAACGTAACAATGATATGGATCCTATAGTCAGACTTACTGAGATTTAAAACCTGAATTTGGCAATTAGTAACTGGTCAACCTTGCTTCTGCTCTGATTTTCTCAAACTAGAAGATGAGAAAAAGTGAGAAAAATATTATATTCAAAATTCCTAGCAGGAGCCTAGCAAAATATATGATATCAATACTTTATTACCTAAGAGTAAAAATGTTTATCTTTTATATTATTTTTTATCATTTTCTGATTATTTTTCTCAAATTGTGAGCGACAGGGTTGGTTAGGAGATATGGAGAAAAAAGAAGGTCTTGGGTAAAAGTAAGGAAAGAATATAGTATTACTCACCAGTGCCTGTGGGTTTGCAGAAACTGTGGGTAAACTTGATTGCAGCTTTCCATATAAAATAAATGAATTATAAAAAGAAGATCATAATAGCCTCATCATGAAAAACTGCTACTGAAGTTTATTTACAACCATGATATCGTATACCTGAGGGGAAAATGTATTAGAAAATGATCACTTTGGGTTGATTCTCTGTTTTTTTTGTTTTTTTGTTTTTTTGTTTTTCCTGTAATAAATAGCCTCTGATACTCTAATTGTCGCCTGCTTTCTTTAAGGTATCACACTTAGTAGAGTCCTTGGACTCTGCCCCAATTATAAAATTCCTAGGAGTCCCCCTTCTGAACTGCATTGAACTGCTTCTAAAGGCAGTTAACCAGTGATCAGAGGAGGGCCAGCTACTGTTAAGCAGTACATCAAAAGACAGCACAGTGAAGGCAGTTTATTTTCTTGCTATTGTATTTGCCACCCCACGGAGGGAGGTGCATTACTTGTTGGTGCTTGCTTTCTTTTAATTTGTAGAGATAATACAGTGCAAGTAAAATGATCTCAGACACAGTCCCTCAAAGTATGAAACTCTCTCCAAAATGCCTGAGTACTCACTGTTTAGAGAATTTGAAATTAAATCATCTGTGGAACTGCATAAAAATAGATCATAAGATTTCTTTTCTCTATTAGTATAGAAAACATCCATGAAGTATCAAATGAGAGAGGTTCATTTTTTTAAATTATACAAATGCCAAAAATATATACTCTTTTTATACTTTTTATAATATGTAGTAACCATTTTTCCCAGTGATTCAAATTTTCTTGTGAATTTTAATATCACAATTTAAATTTTTATATTTTTATATATTTATATTTTTAAATTTTTATATTTTATATAATATGTAGTAATGACTTTTTTCAAGGATTCAAATTTTGTTGTGAATTTTAATGGTGCAATTTAAATATAATTATGTAATTAACAATTACAGAATCAAGTTGAAGAGTATATGTTGCAGTGATTATTGTAGTTGTAGTGATTATTTACATTTTACTGTGAACTTGTCAGTGACAGAGACATGATTAGAAATTATATCCTCTGAATTTTTTCTGAAAATCTATTCCTTCATACCATGCAGTTTTTCATCTGTCCTTAAATAATGAATCTATCTGTGGCTGTCATAGCACTTCTCAATATCATAAACAAAAGAATTACAACAAAAAAATCTGAGCTAATACTGTTCTAGCAATGTTTAGTTTGAAATAGGCTGTGAATATTTCAGTTTAGATATGCAATTTTTTCTTGCTTCTTATGTTTAATTTGTTTTATTTCACTGCCACGGATACACCTTGAGTATAAATTACTGTTCCTAAAGCAAGGGACTGATAATTATCAGAGCTTTATTATAAATTCTCAGTGAAACTATATAAATATGCTATATCATTAGCTGCAGTAAAAATGAAATAGAAATCTAGATAATACTGTTATGATTTCCTTAAATTATGTAAGGGGATTATAAGCCAATAGTAATATTAATCTTTAATAATTTTACCTCAATTTTAGTGATTTATCTGCATTCAAATATGCCATTACTCCAAATTCTCATTTTTACATTTAATTTCATAATATTCTTATTATTTACCTTTTAAGGTAGGAAGCAGATTGCACTCTCTTTATTTTAAATATTCAAGGAAATATAGGAGACTGATATTTTAGGTCATCTTTTGCTATAGTAACAGAAATCACCAATAGCTCAGTGGCTTACAAATACCGTTTTTTCTTTGCTCACATTACATAAAGGATATGGGTCAACTACAAGTCTTCTTCTGGTCTCTCCTGGTTTTTCTGGGCTTGGCTGGACTCAGCTCTATGTGAGTTCTCACCCTGGAACAAAATTTGGAGGAGCAGTGACTATCTAGGTCATTTTGTTTTTACAGTGAAAGGCAGAAGTTCCGCAAACTATAAAATACATTAAGGCATTTCACTCAGATACAACAAATGTCACATCTTTCATACCTCATTAGTCAAAGCATGTCAGATGTTCAAGAGTTGCAACTCAATGGTTTGGGAAGGTCTATTATACCTACAGAGAAGCATGATGAAGAATAAGAGGGAATGAATGATTGTAAACAAATAATACAAATTACTATGATTATCCTCCAGTCCCAACTTTGCCTACCTATTTTTGTGCCTTCAAACTATAGTCCTGATATTTTCAGGTTGTATAACTGTTAACATTTTATCCCTGATGTCTTAAAGGAAAACCCCCTTTCAGATGAAAACATTTTGATCAACTAATATTTGGTTGTTTCACTTCAGGTTAAAGTATCTCAGTAGTTCAGAATCCTAGCTTTCAGATTGATAAGTATAAGCAGGAAGATAAAAAGGGCTATCTCTTCAAAAATAAGAAATTATATAAGGTATTATATATAAAATCATAATCACCCTGTATTTTGTTTAGTAGCTTAAAGTTTAAGGTTTTTTTCCAACACTAACTAAGCTTTCTTCCATAAATACTAATGAAAATATATTTAAACTAGAATTATGTTCACTTACTATAATACTAAGTTTGGTAAAATTAATATTTGCTAAAATGCATATTTGAAATAAGTACAGTTAAAGAAGAGAGGGAGAAAAAAATATAAAACAAAACCTGCAACTCAGACAAATACATCTAGCAGTTGGTGGCATGAATTCCCATACTATTCCCATAAGTAGAACATAAGTATAAAACTGGACAAGAATACTATTACATGACACTAGAAAATGACCAAAGATAGATGATATTTTGAGAAGTGTTTCTTCATGATGGAGAAGCACTGCCTCAAGTAACAGTGATTGCATTTGTGGGCTTCTTGTCTCAGGCCATTTCCACACCCCTAGAAATGGATGTCTTGATCCAGAGTATGTGGCATAGAAGAGAGCATATTAATGGAGAGATTCTGGAAGTGAGAAAGCTATAGAATGTTAAAGATTAACAGCAAGACTGCAGTAGCAGCAACAGCAACTCTTCTCATATTCTTCAGTGAGTGCTAAAAAGGAAAAGTAGGTAAGGGGCCTCAGAGGATACTGGGGAAAACAGATCTGGGGAGTTTGCAAATTTAATGCACCTTTGAATGCATTTTTCAAGGAACACAGACATTGAGCAGCATAAGGTGGAACCTTTTGAGACTTGAGGTGAATATTCCCTTTATGAATATCGGGTGACTTCTAAACTGTGCAGGTATAGAGAAGACCACTAGGGAGCCAGGAAAAAAATGAGAATAGATATCTGTGGCTGCACACTGCAGTGAGGACAAAATAATTGCCTACTGAGATAAATACCAACAGTTCTTATAGCACAAATTACAATCTAAGTCAAACAATAATTTATCTACAATGTCTAGTTTCCAACCAAAAAAATAGTAGAAAGGGTGAGAATAAATTAGGAGTTTGGGATTAAAATATACACACTACTATATATAAAATAGATAATCAACAAAGACTTACTGTATAGCACAGGGAACTATACTCAGTATTTTGTAATAACCTATAAGGGAAAAGAATCTGAAAAATATATATGTACATTTATATATATATATATATATATACATATATATATATGAATCACTGTGCTGTACACCTGAAACTAACACAACATTGTAAATCAACTATATTTCAATAAAAAAATTTTTAAAACAAACAAAAATATTAGACATGTACAGAAACTGAAATGTGAAACTCAGGAAGAAAAGCACCGACCAGAAACTGATTCTGAATGGGGCCAGACAATAATTTATTAAAGAAAAGTCTTCAAAGAAAACATTATAAATGTGTCCAAAAAAGGAAAGAAAATTATTCCATTATCCAGTTACCAAATACAGAAAATTAACAGAAAAATGGAAACTTTAAGAAACAACCACATGGAAATTCTAGAGACAAAAGTTATAATAATGGCAATGAAAATTTCACAAGATAGAATCAACAGCAAATTTGGGTCTGTGGAAAAAAGAAGTGGTGAACTTGATTATAGACAGTTATCCAGTTATCCCTTCTGGAGAACAAAGAAATAAAGATTGAAGGAAAAGGAACAAAATCTTATAAATCTGTTAGAACATATCAATTGTTCTGTTTGTGAAATTATAGTTTCAAAAGAGAGGAGAAAAGGAAGTAGAAACAATGCTCAAATTAATAACGGCCAAAAAGAATCCCAGATTTGTTTAAAACATTGATTTACAGCCCCATGAAACTCAAGAAATTCAAAGTAAAATAAAAGCAGCATACCACACTGTGGTACTCTAGACATAATACTCCCTAAAGATGTCATGTCTTAACCTCCAGAATCCATAAATATGTTACTTTACATGGCAAAAGAGATTGCAGAAGTGCTTGAATGAAGCATTTTGAGATGTAAAGATTACCCTGCATTATCCGTGATGACCCCATGCAATCACAAGGGCTCTGATAAGAGGGAGGTTGAAGGGACAGAGTAAGAAGAAAGATGTGTGGTGAGAGAAGCGGAGCTGGAGTGAGCTCCTTTGTAGATGCAAGAAAGAACCGCAAGCTAAGGACTGCGGGTAGATTCTATAAACTGGAAAAAAAGGAAACAGACTCTCCCCTGGAGCCTCGAGAAGGAATAAAACACCACCAACACCTTGATTTCAGCCTGGTAAGACTCATTTCAGGCTTATGACCTCAGGAACTATAAGATAATTAATTTGTGTTGTTTTTAGCCATAAAATGTGTGGTAATTTGTTACATACAGCAGCAGTAGAAAATTAATATGCATATATACACACATCATAGTAAGATTGGCAAAAGTCAAAAATAAGGAAAAAATAGGTAAAATAGCAAGAGGAAAACAGCATATTACATATTTGGGCGCAATACTATAAACAGCTGACTTCATATCAGGAAAAGTAGAGGCCAGAAGACAATAGAATGACATATTCAGTGAGCTAGGTAAAGCATCCTAACAACAAACTAAGTTAGACAGCAAGACCTTAGATTTTAAAGGGCCAGTTATGTTCAGCCTCTTGAAGGCTGTTTCCACTGCCTTTAATGTTCAGACCTTGGCCCTCTGTTTATAGAATGGTGCCTTGATATGCTTACTTGTACCAGTGATTCGCTTGATTTATTTATTATTACTAAAATGTTGTCTCACACACAAAAAGATAAATATGTGAGGTAATGAATGTATTAATTGACTAGATGGGAGGAATCCTTTCATAATGTATATCAAGTCACCATGATGTGCATTTTAAATAGCTCACAATTTTATATGTCAATTACACCTCAATAAAGCAGAACAAAAAAGAAAACAGGTGTTCCCTAACCTTTTCTGAGGCTCATCTATAAAGAGGCAACAATTTCTGTAGTTTGAACAGGTCATACATTATGTCACTCCTAACCCCTTACACAAGGGTAAACATGTAATCACAATGTTTCTTGGAACTGATGTGTAGGCTTTGTGAAAAGTCATTTTGATTTTAGGTTAGGAGCTCTATATAGAGAGTAATGTGAAGCTCATGACAACCATCTTTCACTCTATTTAAAGAGAAGCTATCATCAAATTCAATGCAAGAAATGCAAAGGGCATCCACAAAATAGAGACATAAAATTCTAATGTAATTACTTGAGCTCCTAAATCTAGGCATACCTGATGAAGCATTAGCATAACATTCTGTTACATAAACATACATTCCATTATTGATATTAATAAAAAATCATTTTTATATCACATTTAATGCACAAGCCCTTCATAATATTGAAATTGGATCTCAGAGTAGGTCATTGTAAATGGCAAACCATAAAGTCTGGACAGACTGAATTAAAATAGGGCAGAAGACAGTGAAGATTTTGTTATTCTCTTACTTTAAATTGTTACTCTGCTCATTCTACTATAATATAGCCCTCAGTTTTAAGTATTATAAATTTTATTCTCAGACTGGGCTAAGGGTAAAAAACCCTAATTTACTCTCTAAGCATTGTAGAAGGAGCACATCTGTTAATAGCAGGGAGAAATTTTTTTTAAATAAGGTCCATATTAAAAATATGAATGGATAACTATTGTCATTGCAGTTACTGGTTCTGAATTATTTGAAAAGATACTTACACAGCTAATGAAATCTTGAGAAATTATTGACAAGAAGATTGACAAATAAGAATCTATGATTTCTCAACCTCTGAATACAGCTTAGTTCTTTTACCTGTGAAAAAGAAAGCCTCACTGTTACCACCATCCAGCTCTGGATAGTGAAGCCCTCCTCTACACTCCTTTTAGATATAAACATGGACGGAAAGGTAAAAAAATATTCACTCAGAGAAAATTACAAGAGTGGATAGATTTCTGGTGAAAGCACTCACTTCACAGCTAGAAGACCTTGGCATTTCACTCTAGCACAATGTAGTATGTGCTATGGAGTTGGGCCCACTCTCTGTTCCTCTTTTTGTATGTGTGTGCCCTTTTGTTCTTTTTTATGATGAAAAAAATTATATTTAGAATTAGGCAGTTGGATTCAGTTTATTTTTTTCTTTTTTTAATTTAATTTTTATTTTATGTTGGAGTATAGTTGATTTACAATGTTGTATTAGCTTCAGGTGACAGCAGAGTGACACACATGTCTATTATTTTTCAGATTCTTTTCCCATATAAGTTATTATAGAATATTGAGTAGAATTCCCTGTGTTACACAGCAGGTCCTTGTTGTTTATCTAGTTTAAATATAGTAGTGTATATATGTTAATTCCAAACTCCTAATTTATCCCTCGCCCCACCTTTCCCCTTTGGGAAACATAAGTTTGTTTTCTATGTCTGTGAGTCTGTTTCTGTTTTTGTAGATAAGTTTAGAAGAACCTAATTTTGTTGGCAACATCCAAAGCATCAGTCAGGACCTAGTGGAACATATGCCTTTTTCTCTCCATTGGGCTTGATTAGGGTATTGACCTTGGCCACTTCCATGTCATAGAGCTTCTCCACAGCCTGCTGAATTTGGTGCTCTTGGGGTTGATGTTATGATGAACACAAGTCTGTTGTTTATTGTTGTCTTCTACCTTCTACATGACTGACTTAGTAGTCAGGGGGAACTTGATGATGGCATAGTGGGGGCAGTCTTCCAAGGATATTTGGGCCGTCTTCAGAGCTGCTGTGTGGGTGGGTGACATATGGGTTTTCCATTTTTGTGTGGCTGTGGACACCTTTGAGTGTTGCCTTCTTGGCCTTCAAAACCTTTGCTTTGGGGCTTCCCTGGTGGCGCAGTGGTTGAGAGTCCGCCTGCCAATGCAGGGGACACGTGTTCGTGCCCCGGTCCGGGAAGATCCCACATGCCGCGGAGCGGCTGGGCCCGTGAGCCATGGCCGCTGAGCCTGCGCGTCCGGAGCCTGTGCTCCGCAACGGGAGAGGCCACAACAGTGAGAGGCCCGCGTACTGAAAAAAAAAAAAAAAAAAAAAAAACCTTTGCTTTGGCTTCAGCTTTGGGAGGGTCAGGAGTTTCCTTCTTTACTTTCAGCAACATCTTTGTGAAAAGCTTGTCCTTTTCTTAAATGAGAATGTTTATTATGATTATTCAGTAATCCTTTTTGTGCTGTGTGTTTTGGAGTTTGTTAAACATAACACTTAGTCTAAAGACCGTAGAAAGTCTAAATTGGGATTATGATGACACTAAAGGAGAAATAAATATCTGGGGAATAAGAACTCTGAGAAAAACTGACTTATATAATCATCTCTAAATGTAATAACTGGACTTGACTTTACATTGTTTCCTAAAGTCAAAAAGATATATACTCCTTAAGATGTTTTCTCCAAAACTCCTCCTTGCTACACTTCCATAGTTTGGCCAGAAGTGTGTCACAAGATTGTCTCTAGTTGCAAGTAGAAACTGGAAAGATACTGCTAACTACAAAAATTACAACCCGTAACTACAGTTTTTTTTTTTACTTTTAATAAGAGGGAAGTAGAGAATTATAATTTAGTAGAAGACTATTCATAATTGCCTATTCAGAAAATGAAATCATTGAGTTCCAGTTAATTACAAGAGACTTCTATAAATGATCATTTGTTACCATAATGAGAAGACTTCTAAATTACTGATAAACATTGAAAAATTATTCTTTCATGGATTTAGAGAATGGTGGATTTCTTGCTTAAGGATCTGTCTTCCCCTCACCTGGGAATTGGAACTTCATCACTATTTACAGAACTGCTGTGAGGGCTGCAGTGTTTTTACGTGGACGCCGCTCTCTGGGCACAGTGGGTTGTTCTCTGTGTGTGCATTCTGTTTATTGAAAAGCCAAATAGTTAATGGTTTTGAGCTGCATCAGTTGAGATAACTAGGTTATGTTGCAGTTATCAACAGTAAAAATTCTTAGAGGCTTATAACCATGAGTGTTTTCATCCTGTGGGTTCATCTCAGACTGGCACAAATTCTGCTTCCCACTGTTTTCATGTTGGGATCCAGGCTGACTGAATGACCTTGATCTGTAATATCACTGGTCTTATGTAAAGGGGAAAGATGCACGGCTGTCCCTGGGCTAGCTCTTAAAGCTTTTGATTGCAGGTGGCACAGGACATTTTTACTCAAATTCTTTAACGAAGGCAAGTTATAAGACCCCTCCTAAATTCAAAAGGGCAGGGGGGCAGTGAATATTTTGAGCAATAATAGAATATTCTTCAAAAGACACTGGGCACTGCGTAGGTTAAATTCTGACTCTGTCATTTAACAACAATGCTACGTTTTAGACAAGGTAGAAAATGTCTCTTGTGCATCACACTCTTCATTGAAAAGTAAACATAATTCTGGTTACAACTTACACAGAACTGACCTGAGGATTCAATAGAATTGTTAGGTAGTTAGTCAGACATTAGCAGCAAGGAGGTGACAGTGGTGAGAAAAACAAGAATAAATCAAGTCACACACCCAGCCATCTGGGGACTCTCCCTTGACCCCATTCAGATCGGGCTGAAACTGTGGTCGTTTGGTGGGCAGCTTATCCTGATAAAGAGGGACCACAGGAATACGAGGGGACTTCCCTGGGCTGTGCATGCCCAGACCAGACAGACATATAACCTTTAGTAAACCCAAACTCCTTATACCATAATTATAATAAAATCTACCTGTGGTTTTGCCCCCCTGAGTGGGCGTTTCTTAGCGATTCAAGGATGAGAGCATGCGCAGCAGTAAACGTTATACAGCTCGGGACGTCAATCAAATAATGATCCCCTGTCACTCACCCCCGCCTCCCTGCAAAGTGTTCCTTAGAAGCGCCCTTAAGCTTGTATAGAAATGCTGCTTTCAATTCGCAGAAACAGCCCTCTCTCTCTCTCCCTCCCTCCCTCCCCCCCCCCACCCCCGTCTCTGTCTCTGGGCACCTTTGTTTCGATAAACTGCTCTGGGTTTGCTTCACTTTGCTGAAACAGCCCGCGCTCTCTCTCTCTTGCTCTCTCTCTCCCTCTCAGAGAGTGTACCTCTGCTTAAATAAACTTTGCCCTGTGCTTAATCTTAGTGTGGTAGTTTGCAATTCTTTGTTTACTACCGTGGAACCGAGATTGCTCGTCGGGGGCCTTCCTTTGACCTCGGTTGAAGCTATTTTGTTACAGCACACGTCCGCCCGGTGACAAAATACCAGCTAGAAAATGCATAGCACAGTATTTGGCCTCAAAGCATCAACTTTAAACAAGGTTATATTATACTGGATTCAACTTTTGATTCAAAACATTAAAGTTGACTTAGATAAAAATAACCTATGTGCTCTAGTTCTAACCTATCTTCTTTTAATGAATTGCTACCTGGAGATCATAAAAGGCTGAAAGCCTCTGTCAATAGTAAATTGCTTGCCTGGGGCTTTCATTGTCCATTCTTTGTTCTCTCAGTAGCCTTCAATCTTTTTACTTATTTTCATAAGAGACACTTTGATTAAAATTAAGACTCATCAGCTGCTCTTAAGATTTACCAGAAAACTGAATGTAATACCCTCTTTTACAGAATGTAAATAATGCAAACACACGCTGTTACCATGGAAGCAGTATAATCAAATATCAAACAATTGCCGTGATTCATTTTAGTAATTGTCCACTCTGTGATACAGAAGTCCATGGCACTGGTGTTGCTACTTAGGGGTTCACCTGTATTTAACCCTCTGAAACCTTAGATTAGTTTTGTATTCTCATTCCCAGAGTCAAACATTGTCCTATTTACTGGATTTATCTGTTCTCAGAACATAGTTCAGCCTTCGCAACCAGAAAACTAAAGCAAGCTCTGCCTAAGAGGGGCAAGTTTTCTCTCAAGCCAAACAGAAACTGTCATTTTGCTTTTACCAGTTTCTGGCCTTTTAGGATCTCACCAGCTGAGTTGATCTCACTGTCTGTTATGGGCTTCTTTACTTACCATTGCTGCTCCTGTCACCTCTAGGGCAGGAGACAATATTTTCTCCTGCTTTGTAAAAAGAGATAGACTTAGCCTCATACTTTGCCATTGATCACTCCTTCAGAGCGACTTGGACAAAGACAGTTGCCTTCTTCAATTGCATTTTCCTGACCCCAGTGCAACAGACAACAGTGTTGTCAGTCGTTTATATTTTATGCCCAATGACCTTCCAAATATATCATTTTCTCAAAATCATAAAAAATAAAATATGTTTAGGTATCACATTTTATTTGAATTTAAAGCAGGAATTCACACTGGACAATTTACTACAATCCTATATTTATACATTTATGAATATTTATGTATTTATGGATTTATAGTCTGTCTATAAGTAAATATGAGAGGTAATATTGATACCTTAAATTTTGTTTTAAAAAAATTAAAGGAAACTATTTCTTATGGTCATAGCGGAATAAGAGATCTCATTTAAGATCAAATAACAGTAAGTTCATGTTTATAGTATCTTTGAGAGATACAAAATGTACGCCTTTATTTTATGTCATGGTTAATTTAGGCCCTTCTAGTATATTTCTGCAAAGTACCCATGTAGTAAAACTAGCTAGAAAATCAAATAAAATGAACTGTAATGCAACAAAAAGATATGCTAGGCATTAAATTACATTAGGACAAATATTAATCATGAAGTTTCTCTTTCATACTTCATGAGAATTAAAATTGAGTTGTGCAGCTGACATAATTTTATTTTCCATTATTGCTATACATTTCTTTTATTATACATTTTTATTTATGTATATAAAATGGACTAGAATTATATAGAGAATCTCATTCAATTATTTTTATTATTGAGGGAGAGTATCTACAACTTTCTTCTTTCTTAATTCTGTTCCTGGATGTCTTAAATAACAGGATTTAACTTGTGTGGGGCTGGAAACTAGGGCATTCAGCAAGAAGGCATTAGAGTTTAAGAGAAGACTGGCTAGGAGAACTGATTGAAAGATAGATTAAAAATTAGAAAAGGAAAAGGTGCAAAGATAAATAGCAGCCATATAATAAAAAAAAAAGTAAAGATAACATTTGACCCATCAGTCAAGTCTATATGAATAATATTTTTTAAAAGGAAATGACAGTCAAGAAATAACTTAGAACAGCCACCATTATCTAATTTCCCAGTGAAAGTATGAAAGAGACAATGACCACTGCAGATTGCCTTTCAGAAATTTCACCAACTCAAATCAGGATACACTGCACTTCCAGTTCAGGATAACGCATTTTAAAGTTCATGCTGGCATTTTAGATAAAGTTCTTAGTGGTAGATAAGATAAAGTATAACTGAAGCCAAATAAAGTATTTGCTTTATTTTTCATAGATATGGTGTGCTGAACCCCTACAGGGAGTTTGGTTACCCGTGATGAAATGGGAAAAAATAATAAATTCACAAAGAATACTCTTTTTACTTGAATGTAAAGTTAAGTATACATGAAACAATTTTGGATAAAATATGTGAAATTTATTTTAATGGATATAATTCTGAGCTTTTTAACTTACTATCATTAAATCACTGATTATCCATATTGTCTATATCTAACAAATATTATTTAAAAGATTTGAAGATTATGTCTTCAGATCCATACAGTTAATTGCTATCCAGATGGAGCAGGAGAGTGATGTTTCTACAGCCAGAGGCATAGCGGGACTACACAGCTGCTTCTCACTCATGTTGCCAAGACCCCAACTCAACATCTAAAATAAAAAGACAATGCTGAATGCATTGCTTCCTCTGCTTAGGAAGAGCAATGCTGCTCTAAGCAGAGCAGGTGACACTTTTACATAGGAATTTTGGCACATATGGAGTTCAGAGGTTGGTTGACTTTTAGAGGGGTGAGTTGGCCTCATATGTAGATGTGTGGTTACTCTGGTGAGACTGTTTTTGTTCACCGGTTGGCACTCGGAGATGTTCTCTGGTGTGACTCTATTGCTTACTGACTGACATTCAGAAGTGAGGGGCTGACATTGCAAAGTATATTCACTGAGGCAAGTTGTCATTATTCATTGAACTACATGGGGGCTACATGTTACCATGGATACAGAACAATCAGTTTTTTCCTAAGTTTATAAGAACTTCTTCAGTCTCACTGGTGATGAGACAGTAGAACACATCAGTGGGAAACTGCTTGTCTGCATGTGAACCAGAAAAGATGATCTCATTCAGATAACCTAAACTGTATCCAGGACACAGAGCCAGATTACTAGACTGTCTTACCAACAAAGCTTTTGGCCTTTTAGGTCCTATAATGTGGTAGATTAATTACATTAATGACAAAAATTCATTACCACTTACAATATGGCTACAGACTAGCACACTGGAGAATAGAACACATGAAGGAGAGGTGAGTCACTTTAGTTGCTCCATTTGAGGCAGTCCAGTGTCAGGAAGACTAGCCAACCACCAGATATGTGGGTGAACCCATCCAGATCTGTATCTGCCTGTAGACACATGAGCAAGAGGTTAACAAAGCCAAGCCCAGATCAGAACACATTTGTGAGCAAAATCAATACTTATTATTATATGCAAATAAGGTTCTGTGATTGTTTGCTTCACAATATTATTTAGGCAATAAAATGACAGAGGGGGAACAGAAAGGACAGGTGAAGATACCAAGCACCATTATTAGGATTTACCACAAATGTGAACTTAAATATTGGATTCTTCCCATCTGGTCAAACCACTGGGAATGGCTTCACAATAGGAATAGAATTTCAAATAGAGTCCAAATAATAGGTAGAAATTTGATGGATGCATGGATTAGAATATGAAGTGGAATGAGCAGTGGCATACATTAATGTAAATAAAATATCTAAAGGACAAGGACTAGGGACATTTGAATTGAGCTTAGAGTAAATGCATAGTATTGACATTCAAACTGATGAATTTTTGTCTTGGGCTCCAGATAGGGACAGCAAGTAACAGTATTGTGATGATAGAAACTATGGATCTTGGCAATTCACTTGATGTGAGTGAGGGCTACAGAGACAAGAATGATTTCAAAAGCATATGTGACTTTGAAAGCAATGTTAACAAAAATAAGCAAGAGTAGGAAGACAGATTGATAAAATGTGACTTTATAGCATTTTAATATGATATACAGTTGACCCTTGAACAAGGCAGGGTTTAGGGGCACGGACACATCCATATCCAAAAATTCAACACACCACAGATGGTGTAGCACTGTGGCATTTACTATTGAAAAAATCCTCTTACAAGTGGATCCACACAGCTCAGACCCAAGTTGTTCAAGGGTCAACAGTATATGTTTATCAGTTAGATTATGGTATAAAATTTATCTCAAAAATAATCTTACATCCCCTTCCATATAAAAATTTTTGAGGGAAAATATGTACATAAATGACAGTAAGCCCTTCACCAGTCAGCCCGGCCAGAGATTCTGAGATGGCTGGCTGCTGGGGACCACAGGCTGGCTGCCTGGCCTGGGTCAATGGGCAGAAACTTTTGGAGGCGATGGATATGTTTATGACATAACGATGGTGATGGTTTCCCAGATGTATACTTATCTCTATACTCATCTAGTGGTAGATGTTAATGATGTACAGCTTTTTGTGTGGCAATATATCACAAAATATTCTAAAGGGAAAAAAAAGCATGCAGTTAATAAGATTAATTTTACTAGCATCATTAAACAATAATTCAGCAAGTTATTATTTGTTGATTAGGTACCAAATAAATTATATTCTGTAACAGTGAAAATCAAATAAATTGAAATGAATCCATTCATTCAATCTGATAGGGTAGGTAAGGCTTCAGTTAGCCATTTAATATTACAAAGTAATACATAATTAATGGCAAAATACTTGGTACACATGAGAAATGTAATCTGAGGTCAGACAATGGTAGAATAGTATAGTTTTATATTATAAAAATTGGGGATAATTAAAGTAATACTCAAATAAGCACTTGAAGGTTGTACTTGATGAAGCAAAGGACTACAGATAGATATTCAAGACAGATATTCAAGACATTCAGAAAAGGCTTAGATTCAGATATGCCATTTGTATAGGGTAAATTGAATTGGAAAGGTGGCTTTATTTTAGGGACTAGTGAGAGATTGGTTAAAAATAATGGATTTGATTTGGAGAGCATTAATTGATGTAAGTATTTTGATGTTGGCCTTCTTTGTAACAGAGAGACATTGATATTGTTTAAGCAGGTAAATGACAGGATACAATGAACATATTAGAATGGATTTGTTGAGGGAGACGCTAAAGAAGAAAATTATTTAGAAAACAGTTGCTTTAATATACATATTTATTAAGATGCTACAATGAACATGGAAAGGAAGTAGCAGGTTGATATACTGTGTAGTTCAGAAAGATGTTGGGCATGAAAGAAAAGTGGAGTCAAGATCTATTGCAAAGTGTAATTCGTATGAGTATTGGGGTTATGAGAGTGCTTTGTTTGCAGTGAAAATTGAAAAATTCCTAAATTAAGCTAGGGAAACTTGGAAGAAGATGAGATACTTAGGAAGAAGATGGTAAGCAAAGGTTGATTGTATCAACCGAGAAGTGATGAAAATTATTCAGATAAAAAAGTCTTATAAGAGAAATAAAGTAGGAGAATACTATTTCTCTGAAAGATTGAGGCTTAAAAATTATACTCTATTTTTCATTTTCTTTTTAAAAATAAAAACTTCAAAATCCTCATAAACTGATATTATATTAATGAATCAGTATTGGTTACCTTGTAAGATTTTATTATTAATAAATGTGTGTTTCTGAAACAAGGAAATGTTTAGGTAATAATACACATGGAAATAAGAACATATTTTAAATATCAACTAATCCTTGATATATTTTGCATAAACCTATTTTAAAGCATTCAGACAGAAACATTACTCTTTTTTGAAAGTGACCATTGCATTTTCAGTCAATAGGGCTAGCATATTTTAGTATTGTAAAAAATATAAATTTCTTTTATATACTTTCTTCAATAAACAACATATATTTTCTTTATAAATTTATCTTCTCAATCACCTTTGCTTCAACTGGAAAGAAGACTATTTCTCTTACTAATATCTTTAAGCTCTTTAGCTTTGTTCATTGATTAATTTTAAAAAGCAGTCAATGCAGTGATTTTTTTTTTTTTTTTTTTTTTGGCTGCGCTGGGTGTTCGTTGCTGTGCATGGACTTTCTCTAGTTGCAGCGAGCATGGGCTACTCTTCATTGCGGTGCATGGGCTTCTCATTGCGGTGGCTTCTCTTGTTGCAGAGCACGGGCTCTAGTCGCACGGGCTTCAGTAGTTGCAGCACACGGGCACAGTAGTTGTGGCTTGTGGGTTCTAGAGTGCAGGCTCAGTAGTTGTGGGGCACGGGCCAAGTTGCTCCACGGCACATGGGATCCTCCTGGACCAGGGCTCCAACCCGTGTCCCCCCAGATGGCAGATGGACTCCCAACAACTGCGCCACCAGGGAAGCCCAACACAGTGTTTTTGCATTTGTGATACGTGGATAATAATGGTTATCTTTAATAAATAACTTATTTTCAAAAGCATGTAGCACAATGACTAGCATTCAGTATTTGCCAAACTATTAAATCCTATAATCCTGATATTTTAACATTTTTTAGCTCTATTTCTCAGAATCGTATGGAATATGCCTGATCTCTTTCCCATACACTAAACATTCTCCCCTGCCAGCCTAAACATTGTTCATTCTTTCAATTGTTCCTCATTTATCATGGATCAGTAGTAGGGTGAAACATGAAATTTATTTACTCATTAACAAAAAAGAATAACAAGTAGCAGCAGAGAGGAGAGAGCTTACATTTTGATTAGAAGTGAGCTAATAGTGTAGAAGGGAAGGCAAGATGAAGCTGTTGCAGATGAATTAGCAAAGAGTTTGAGAAGTTTTCACTACAAAGCAGAGTGGATGGCAATTTGAAGAAAAAAGAAACTTAGAACATTCGTTTTTATGTTGCAAGTAAGGGACCTAAATCTAATATGTCCGATTACACAGTAAATCATTAGTTGTCTCTTAAATTCAGTATCTCCCTTAATTTCAGGGAATTATAGGAAACACATTAGGATATTTGACAGGTAACTCATCTGTAAACCAGTCTCCATCTTCCCCCTTTCCATTTGTATGTTTTATCAATATATAAATATTGCTTTGCTCTATTATCCCTCATTGAAGACTTTCACAAGTTTATTGAGTGGGAAAGCTAGGTCTGGAAAGAAATAGAAAGTGTAAATCAGGAAGATAAATGAGATAGATAGCTTTAAAGGAGATTAAGAGGAATAATGGCAAGTCACTCTATAGGATTTTATGAGAGAGGATACAGGAGAAGAAGAATTAAATAAAAAGCTATAAAAAATTCAAAAAAGAGAGATATAAATAATTAAAATCAACTGCTTACATTACATCATTTTAGACTCTTAAAAAGTCAAATTCCCATACACCTCCCAAACTGACCAAGGTGTATACCATGTCTCTGCTTCTTCATCACTTTCTGAATAGTGTAAACTATTCTTGACATCATGAAACTTGCAAGAAAAGTCAAGAATAGTATGAATACATTTACTGAGAGAAGAGCAGTTTTAAAGACTGAAGTGTATCTTTCATAAAACATTCCAACAAGGTACTGAACTAGGAGTTACATAGTTTTGCTTTAATCCAAGCTTTAGGGAGCTATCTGATTTGAAGTAAGTGATCTAACACCTCTGATTTGATATCCTCATCATATTATAAAGCTGGTTGAATGATTAAAGGTACTCCATTGTTTCCTTGTCCTCAACTTTTTATTTGGAGGAAATCATATATGAGGATAGGAGAAAAATATCTAAAATAGATTTTTTTAAATGAAAGCATCATTTTCTGTGTCTACCTAAAGAGGAAGTGAGGGTCTACTTATTCAGCTCTCTGTCCCCAGAGAGACTTCACAGAACGCACTCCATAATGCTAGTGGGGACACTAGGTAATCTCCAACTCTAAAACTGAGTTATCTAAAATTGCTTTTCTGTAATTACGTGAATCATTCTAACTCAGTGTGAATGCATTTTTAAAAAAATCATAGTAAGATAGGTGAAATTATTTGAAAACAAGTATTGATTTTTGCCTACCTAATCTCAGTGTGTTTGACTAGTCATCTTTTAACAAATGAATGGCTTAATATAAATGTCAGATATTTAAAGTATATAATATAATGATTATTCTCATCAGGCAATTTTGGAATATTTCTCAGAATTCATACTAATAAGGCATTTTTACTGCCCTTCATTACATAATATTAATTTTGTTTATAAAATTAGAGATTCTCTACAATGTGATGTTGAGCCCTTATGAGATATTTCTTGTACTCATCATTTGGTTTTTAATTATTTTACAGATTTGCTAGACACACACATCCATTTCTAAATTTCTTTATCTCCCATTTTGCTAGCTATCTAATCATTAATTTACAGAAGAAAAAAAATAAGTTCTTTGGCATCTTAAAAAAATAAAACTCTTTGGTATAAAATTCAACCCTGAAATGCATTTATGTTTTTCCAGTGAACAAGTTGCTCACAATCCTCAAATATTATGCTCTCCTTATCCATTAATCTCAAAAATATCTCAACCAAGGACATACTTCAAGGGAGTTCTCACCTTTCAGTAATGCAGAGTTCAGGTTGTTAGTTCGATGGTATCGTAAATACACCAGACTACAAAGAAAATAATTTTTAAAAAAAACTTGTGGCGTTCATGTGGCCGTCTCTTGAATTTACAGTGTGTCAGAATATATGCTAATTATTAAAATAAACTACTATTCCAGTGCCTTGAGAACACTTATCTGAACAGAAGAAAAATGTGTCCTTGCTAGAGAACTCTATGAGAATGAAAAAAATTAGTATATAATGTATGTATCCCAGGAAATACTGCATGGTCAGATTTAACCACACAACAACAGAAAGCTATACACATTAAAAAGTTAACATTTATTATAAAAATAGTACAAAATATTTTATAAATGTATAAAAGTATTTTCATGAAATTAAATTTAAACTATAATAATTTTATTTTATCTAAGGTCTATTCAGTTCTTTGTTCAAAAACTTATTACTGAGGCTCCTATGTCTTCCAGATACTTTACTAGGATGTAGAAGAGAGAAGAAAAACATGGTTCTTACATTCAAGATGTAATAGTGTCATCATAAGACAGACATATAAGAAAAAAAAAAGCACTGCACTGTAAAAGGCTTTAATTGATATATGCACAGGAAATTACATATATCCAGTGATTGCATAGGTAAAGCTGTTCCTCAATCTGTGGGCAAGATCAAGGAGTTTTTCACAGATAGAGCTCTTCACGGTGGATGGCCAGGTTGACAAAGCAGAAGGAAAAGCATTTGTAATGGTATGAAGTAACTGAATTAGCTCAGGGCTATTTACCCAAAATGTGTGTGTGTGTGTGTGTGTGTGTGTGTGTGTGTGTGTACGGGCAAATGTGTAAGACGTGGAAGGAAGAGAAAATAAAATCTCAGGCTGAAATGGTAGGTAAGTAAGGATAATAAAGTGTTTCATGTACGACGATAATGAATTTTGAAACCATCCTATAAAATCTAGAAAGCTATCAGATACTTGAGATCACAAGATCAGCATGTTCAGATTTGTATTCCAAATAGATATCTTCAGCAGCAACCTGAGGTTGTATTTTAGGGTAACAGGCTTTGAATAAGGAGGGTGAAATGACATGGAGATGATTGATGTAGACAGAAAGAAAAGTGCTTAGACAATATCACCAGTGGTCTTGATTTAGAGCACCAATGAAATAAGGCACAAATAACAAAAAAATAGTGATTGGCCTGGGGAATGAGAGAGAGAACATCTTCAATATGTCACCAGCTCCTGACTAAGGTCAAGAATAGATACTGGGTCCATTCACTAAGTTTGGGTATACAAAAAAAAAAAAAAAGTAATTTATTTGCAGAACAGCTGACTTTGTGAGGCTAGTAGGTCATACCACTAAAAATATCCAGGAACAGTTGCATTTGTATACATGCCCAGGGGTTGAAGAGCATTCTGGAATAGAAATATAGATTTTTTTTTTTTATTTTACAAATTTAATCAGTTATACATATACATATGTTCCCATATCCCCTCCCTTTTGCGTCTCCCTCCCACCCTCCCTATCCCACCCCTCCAGGCAGTCACAAAGAACCGAGCTGATCTCCCTGTGCTATGCGGCTGCTTCCCACTAGCTATCTACCTTACATTTGGTAGTGTATATATGTCCATGCCGCTCTTTCACTTTGTCACAGCTTACCCTTCCCCCTCCCCATATCCTCAAGTCCATGCTCTAGTAGGTCTGTGTCTTTATTCCTGTCTTACCCCTATGTTCTTGATGACATTTTTTTCTTAAATTCCATATATATGTGTCAGCATACAGTATTTGTCTTTCTCTTTCTGACTTACTTCACTCTGTATGACAGACTCTAGGTCCATCCACCTCATTACAAATAGCTCAATTTCATTTCTTTTTATGGCTGAGTAATATTCCATTGTATATATGTGCCACATCTTCTTTATCCATTCATCCGATGATGGACACTTAGGTTGTTTCCATCTCCGGGCTATTGTAAATAGGGCTGCTATGAACATTTTGGTACATGTCTCTTTTTGAATTATGGTTTTCTCAGGGTATATGCCCAGTAGTGGGATTGCTGGGTCATATGGTAGTTCTATTTTTAGTTTTTTAAGGAACCTCCATACTGTTCTCCATAGTGGCTGTACCAATTCACATTCCCACCAGCAGTGCAAGAGTGTTCCCTTTTTTCCACACCCTCTCCAGCATTTATTGTTTCTAGATTTTTTGATGATGGCCATTCTGACTGGTGTGAGATGATATCTCATTGTAGTTTTGATTTGCATTTCTCTAATGAGTAAAGATGTTGAGCATCCTTTCATGTGTTTGTTGGCTGTCTGTATATCTTCTGTGGAAAAATGTCTATTTAGGTCTTCTGCCCATTTTTGGATTGGGTTGTTTGTTTTTTTGCTATTGAGCTGCATGAGCTGCTTATAAATTTTGGAGATTAATCCTTTGTCAGTTGCTTCATTTGCAAATATTTTCTCCCATTCTGAGGGTTGTCTTTTGGTCTTGTTTATGGTTTCCTTTGCTGTGCAAAAGCTTTGAAGTTTCATTAGGTCCCATGTGTTTATTTTTGTCTTTATTTCCATTTCTCTAGGAGGTGGGTCAAAAAGGATCTTGCTGTGATTTATGTCATAGAGTGTTCTGCCTATGTTTTCCTCTAGGAGTTTGATAGTGTCTGGCCTTACATTTAGGTCTTTAATCCATTTTGAGCTTATTTTTGTGTATGGTGTTAGGGAGTGATCTAATCTCATACTTTTACATGTCCCTGTCCAGTTTTCCCAGCACCACTTATTGAAGAGACTGTCCTTTCTCCACTGTACATTCCTGCCTCCTTTATCAAAGATAAGGTGACCATATGTCCGTGGGTTTATCTCTGGGCTTTCTATCCTGTTCCATTGATCTATCTTTCTGTTTTTGTGCCAGTACCATACTGTCTTGATTACTGTAGCTTTGTAGTATAGTCTGAAGTCAGGGAGCCTGATTCCTCCAGCTCCATTTTTCGTTCTCAAGATTGCTTTGGCTATTCGGGGTCTTTTGTGTTTCCATACAAATTGTGAAATTTTTTGTTCTAGTTCTGTGAAAAATGCCATTGGTAGTTTGATAGGGATTGCATTGAATCTGTAGATTGCTTTGGGTAGTAGAGTCATTTTCACAATGTTGATTCTTCCAATCCAAGAACATGGTACATCTCTCCATCTATTTGTATCATCTTTAATTTCTTTCATCAGTGTCTTATAATTTTCTGCATACAGGTCTTTTGTCTCCTTAGGTAGGTTTATTCCTAGATATTTTATTCTTTTTGTTGCAATGGTAAATGGGAGTGTTTCCTTGATTTCACTTTCAGATTTTTCATCATTAGTATATAGGAATGCCAGAGATTTCTGTGCATTAATTTTGTATCCTGCAACTTTACCAAATTCATTGATTAGCTCTAGTAGTTTTCTGGTAGCATCTTTAGGATTCTCTATGTATAGTATCATGTCATCTGCAAACAGTGACAGCTTTACTTCTTCTTTTCCCATTTGGATTCCTTTTATTTCCTTTTCTTCTCTGATTGCTGTGGCTAAAACTTCCAAAACTATGTTGAATAAGAGTGGTGAGAGTGGGCAACCTTGTCTTGTTCCTGATCTTAGTGGAAATGGTTTCAGTTTTTCACCATTGAGGACGATGCTGGCTGTGGGTTTGTCATATATGGCCTTTATTATGTTGAGGAAAGTTCCCTCTATGCCTACTTTCTGCAGGGTTTTTATCATAAATGGGTGTTGAATTTTGTCAAAAGCTTTCTCTGCATCTATTGAGATGATCATATGGTTTTTCTCCTTCAACTTGTTAATATGGTGTATCACATTGATTGATTTGCGTATATTGAAGAATCCTTGCATTCCTGGAATAAACCCCACTTGATCATGGTGTATGATCCTTTTAATGTGCTGTTGGATTCTGTTTGCTAGTATTTTGTTGAGGATTTTTGCATCTATGTTCATCAGTGATATTGGCCTGTAGTTTTCTTTCTTTGTGACATCCTTGTCTGGTTTTGGTATCAAGGTGATGGTGGCCTCGTAGAATGAGTTTGGGAGTGTTCCTCCCTCTGCTATATTTTGGAAGAGTTTCAGAAGGATAGGTGTTAGCTCTTCTCTAAATGCTTGATAGAATTCGCCTGTGAAGCCATCTGGTCCTGGGCTTTTGTTTGTTGGAAGATTTTTAATCACAGTTTCAATTTCAGTGTTTGTGATTGGTCTGTTCATATTTTCTATTTCTTCCTGATTCAGTCTTGGCAGGTTGTGCATTTCTAAGAATTTGTCCATTTCTTCCAGGTTGTCCATTTTATTGGCATAGAGTTGCTTATAGTAATCTCTCATGATCTTTTGTATTTCTGCAGTGTCAGTTGTTACTTCTCCTTTTTCATTTCTAATTCTATTGATTTGAGTCTTCTCCCTTTTTTTCTTGATGAGTCTGGCTAATGGTTTATCAATTTTGTTTATCTTCTCAAAGAACCAGCTTTTAGTTTTATTGATCTTTGCTATCGTTTCCTTCATTTCTTTTTCATTTATTTCTGATCTGATTTTTATGATTTCTTTCCTTCTGCTAACTTTGGGATGTTTTTGTTCTTCTTTCTCTAATTGCTTTAGGTGCAAGGTTAGGTTGTTTATTCGAGATATTTCCTGTTTCTTAAGGTGGGATTGTATTGCCATAAACTTCCCTCTTAGAACTGCTTTTGCTGCATCCCATAGGTTTTGGGTCGTCGTGTCTCCATTGTCATTTGTTTCTAGGTATTTTTTAATTTCCTCTTTGATTTCTTCAGTGATCACTTCGTTATTGAGTAGTGTATTGTTTAGCCTCCATGTGTTTGTATGTTTTACAGCTCTTTTCCTGTAATTGATATCTAGTCTCATAGCATTGTGGTCGGAAAAGATACTTGATACAATTTCAATTTTCTTAAATTTACCAAGGCTTGATTTGTGACCCAAGATATGATCTATCCTGGAGAATGTTCCATGAGCACTTGAGAAAAATGTGTATTCTGTTGTTTTTGGATGGAATGTCCTATAAATATCAATTAAGTCCATCTTGTTTAATGTATCATTTAAAGCTTGTGTTTCCTTATTTATTTTCATTTTGGATGACCTGTCCATTGGTGAAAGTGGGGTGTTAAAGTCCCCTACTATGATTGTGTTACTGTCGATTTCTCCTTTTATGGCTGTTAATATTTCCCTGATGTATTGAGGTGCTCCTATGTTTGGTGCATAAATATTTACAATTGTTATATCTTCTTCTTGGATTGATCCCTTGATCATTATGTAGTGTCCTTCTTTGTCTCTTCTAGTAGTCTTTATTTTAAAGTCTATTTTGTCTGATATGAGAATTGCTACTCCAGCTTTCTTTTGGTTTCCATTTGCATGGAATATCTTTTTCCATCCCCTTACTTTCAGTCTGTATGTATCTCTAGGTCTGAAGTGGGTCTCTTGTAGACAGCATATATATGGGTCTTGTTTTTGTATCCATTCAGCCACTCTGTGTCTTTTGGTGGGAGCATTTAGTCCATTTACATTTAAGGTAATTATTGATATGTATGTTCCTATTCCCATTTTCTTAATTGTTTTGGGTTCGTTATTGTAGTTCTTTTCCTTCTGTTGTGTTTCTTGCCTAGAGAAGTTCCTTTAGCATTTGTTGTAAAGCTGGTTTGGTGGTGCTGAACTCTCTCAGCTTTTGCTTGTCTGTAAAGGTTTTAATTTCTCCATCAAATCTGAATGAGATCCTTGCTGGGTAGAGTAATCTTGGTTGCAGGTTTTTCTCCTTCATCACTTTAAGTATGTCCTGCCACTCCCTTCTGGCTTGTAGAGTTTCTGCTGAGAGATCAGCTGTTATCCTGATGGGGATTCCCTTGTGTGTTATTGGTTGTTTTTCCCTTGCTGCTTTTAATATGATTTCTTTGTGTTTAATTTTTGACAGTTTGATTAATATGTGTCTTGGTGTATTTCTCCTTGGATTTATTCTGTATGGGACTCTCTGTGCCTCCTGGACTTGATTAACTATTTCCTTTCCCATATTAGGGAAGTTTTCAACTATAATCTCTTCAAATATTTTCTCAGTCCCTTTCTTTTTCTCTTCTTCTTCTGGAACCCCTATAATTCGAATGTTGGTGCGTTTAATGTTGTCCCAGAGGTCTCTGAGACTGTCCTCTGTTCTTTTCATTCTTTTTTCTTTATTTTGCTGTGCAGCAGTTATTTCCACTATTTTATCTTCCACCTCACTTATCCGTTCTTCTGCCTCAGTTATTCTGCTATTGATCCCATCTAGAGTATTTTTTATTTCATTTATTGTGTTTTTAATCGATGCTTGATTCGTCTTTAGTTCTTCTAGGTCCTTGTTAACTGTTTCTTGCATTTTGTCTATTCTATTTCCAAGATTTTGGATCATCTTTACCATCATTATTCTGAATTCTTTTTCAGATAGACTGCCTATTACCTCTTCATTTGTTAGGTCTGGTGGGTTTTTATCTTGCTCCTTCTCCTGCTGTGTGTTTTTCTGTCTTCTCATTTTGCTTATGTTACTGTGTTTGGGGTCTCCTCTTTGCAGGCTGCAGGTTCGTAGTTCCCGTTGTTTTTGGTGTCTGTCCCCAGTGGCTAAGGTTGGTTTAGTGGGTTGTGTAGGCTTTTTGGTGGAGGGGACTAGTGCCTGTGTTCTGGTGGATGAGGCTGGATCTTGTCTTTCTGGTGGGCAGGTCCACGTCTGGTGGTGTGTTTTGGGGTGTTTGCGGACTTTTTATGATTTGAGGCAGCCTCTCTGCTAATGGGTGGTGTTGTGTTCCTGTCTTGCTAGTTGTTTGGCATAGGGTGTCCAGCACTGTAGCTTGCTGGTCGTTGAGTGAAGCTGGGTGCTGGTGTTGAGATGGAGATCTCTGGAAGATTTTCGCCGTTTGATATTATGTGGAGCTGGGAGGTCTCTTGTGGACCAGTGTCCTGAAGTTGGCTCTCCCACCTCAGAGGCACAGCACTGACTCCGTGCTCCTCAATTTGGGATGATGTGTTGTCTATTCCTGTATTCCACAGATGCGGGGTACATCAAGTTGATTGTGGAGCTTTAATCCGCTGCTTCTCAGGCTGCTGGGAGAGATTTCCCTTTCTCTTGTGTGTTCTCACATCTTCTGGGTCTCAGCTTTGGATTTGGCCCCGCCTCTGCGTGTAGGTCGCCGGAGGGCGTCTGTTCTTCGCTCAGACAGGACAGGGTTAAAGGAGCAGCCTCTTCGGGGACTCTGGCTCACTCAGGCCGGGCGGGAGGGAGGGGCACGGAGCGCAGGGCGAGCCTGCAGCGGCAGAGGTCGGCGCGACGCTGCACCAGCCCGAGGCGCGCCGTGCGCTCTCCCAGGGAAGCCGCCCCTGGATCCCGGGACCCCGGCAGTGGCAGGCTGCACAGGCTCCCGGAAGGGCGGCGTGGACAGTGCCCCGCGCTCGCACACAGGCCCCTTGGCGGCGGCAGCAGCAGCCCCAGCGTCCCACGCCCGTCTCTGGGCTCCGCGCCCTCAGCCGCGACCCGCGCCCGTCTCTGGAGCTCCCCCACGCGGCGCTCTTAATCCCCTCTCCTCGCGCACCAGGAAACCAAGAGGGAAGAAAAAGTCTCCTGCCTCTTCGGCAGCTCCAGAGTTTTCCCGGACTCCCTCCCGGCTAGCTGTGGCACATTAGCCCCCTTCAGGCTGAGCTCTCGCCGCCAGTCCCAGTCCTCTCCCTGCGCTCCGACCGAAGCCCGAGCCTCAGCTCCAGCGCCGCCCGCCCCGGCGGGGGAGCAGACAAGCCTCTCGGGCCGGTGAGTGCGGCTCGGCACCGCTCCTCTGTGCGGGAATCTCTCCGCTTTGCCCCACCCAGGTATGTGGGGAGTTTCTTGCCTTTTGGGAGGTCTGGGGTCTTCTGCCAGCGTTCAGTAGGTGTTCTGTAGGAGTTGTTGCACGTGTAGCTGTATTTCTGGTGTATCTGTGGGGAGGAAGGTGATCTCCGCGTCTTACTCTTCCGCCATCTTACCCGGAAGTCTATATAGATTTTTTTGATATAGATGAATATAGATTTAGAAAATAGATGGGAATTAAACTCATTTACACAGATGAAATTTTCCAGGGAAAGTGTTTAGAAAATAGAGTATGGTCTACCAAAGAAAGCTAACATTTAGGGGCTGAGAGAAGAAAGAGAAAACCACAAGACATCCTGAGAATAACCAGTCTTAAAATTGGAAATAATCCAGGGAAGAGTGGAGCTGTGGAAGAAAATATAGGAAGGAGATATTTTTTAAATGCCGCAGTCAGTAACATTTTAGAGAAAAATTTTTGTTTTCTCTTCCCGTTTTATTGAGACTTCATTGACATACAGCACTATATAACTTTAAGGTGTACAGCATCATGATTTGACTTACATACATCATATGAAACAATTGCCACAAGTTTAGTCCATACATCACCTACATAGATACAAAATTTTAAAAATAAATAAAATGATGAGAACTCTTAGGATTTATTCTCTTAACAACTTTCATTTGTAACATAGAGCAGTGTTAATTATATTAATATTGTTGTACATTACATCCATATTACTTATTTATCTTATAATTGGAAATATCTACCTTTTGACTACCTTTGTCTCCATACAAAGATATTACATTGTCAGTGACTATATTCCCCACAGTATACATTTCATCCCAGTGACATTTATTTTGTAATTGGAAGTTTGTATCTCTTAACCTCCCTCACCTATTTCACTCATTTCCCAACTTGTTTCCCCTTTGGCAACCACCTGCTTGTTCTCTGTACCTATGATTGTTTCTGTTTTGTTTGTTCATTTGCTTTTTAGATTCCACATATAAGTGAAATCATATAGTATTTGTCTTTCTCTATCTTATTTCACTTAGCATAATATATTCTAGGTCCATCTATATTTTCACAAATGCAAGATTCCATTCTTTTTTATGGTTGAGTGATATTCCATTATATATATCATATATAACAATATCTATATATATATATCTATATATATCCATATATATATATCACACCTTCTTTATCCATTCATCTATCAGTGAGCACTTAGGTTGCTTCCATATCTTGGCTATTGTGAATAATGCTGCCATGAACATAGGGGTGAATATATATCTTTTCAAATTAGTGCTTTTGTTTTTTTTTTTTTTGGAAAAATACCCAGAAGTGGAATTGCTGGATCATATGGTAGTTCTGTCTTAATTTTTTGAGGCACCTCCATACTGTTTTCCATAGTGGCTGTATCAATTTACATTCCCACCAACAGTGCAAGAGGGTTCCCTTTTCTCCACATGCTTACCAACACTTGTTTTCTGTTGTCTTTTTGATAATTGCCATTCTGAGTGGATGTGAGATGATATCTCATTCTGGTTTTTATTTGCATTTCCCTGATAATTAGTGATATTGAGCGTCTTTTCATGTGTCTGTTGGCCATCTGTATTTTTTTTTTTTTGGAAAAATGTCTTTTTAGGTCCTCTGCCTGTTTTTTGCTTGGGTTGTTTTTATAAATAGATTGTGAAATATAGAATAAATTTAAGTTAAACCTGCAAGCCAGAAACATAGACTAAAGCTCTAAACCTTAGAATTTGTGTGTAAAGTGACCCAATCTTAATTTGAAAATTCTGTACACTGAAAGGCCAAGTTCAACTGGAACTTTAGTCTTGATTCAATACTTGATGGAGTCAAGAAGCATTGGGTATCATAGTGTTCACAAAATAGGGATAGCAACAAGATACTTTCTTTTTTATTCTAGGTATGCAGAGGATGATGTGTATTTTAAACATCAATCTTCAACTTCCTGGATGACACCTCTTTTGCAAATACAAATATTTTTACTAAGTTTCCAGTTGTTTTTTTCCCTTAAAATTTGTGGCACCATTTTTCTACACTCTCAAATTTACCACACAGATTATTTTTATGACCATAAATATATAATTAGAAACTATCTGCATTCTCAATAATTTGAAAACTATCAAGTGAATGAATAGCTTTGAGAATTTTTATGGAACCCCAAAATATCATCTTATGATAGCCAGATAGATTTGGGAAATTATTTTGTGACGTTAGAATCCATAGTCTTCCAACTTTGGGTATACAACATAGATCTCAAATATGGATGTAAGAGTCAGAAACAGCAGAAAATGCCACAAGGAAGTCTTGGGTGGGGTTGCCCCACTGGTCGATGTGCTGGTGAGGGTGGTAGATGCTGAGTAAAGTACAATCCCCACCTTTATGAAGATGGTATTTTTGTCGGGTATCTATAGACAATGAATACTGACATTATGAAATTCCCCACCTACAGAGACTGGTTTTAGACATAGAGGAGTGTGATTCAGCATCGCTTCTGAGCACTCAGACCATGACCCTCACAGCAGTCTTTCTCTCTAAGGTCACTTCTCTGATGTAATGTCCTTTGTATTAAACAATCATCTCTTTTGCTGCTGCTGCTTCTATCTCTGACACATTTCTGTCTACACCACCCTTATGTTTCCTGTTTGTTGGTTTTATACAAATCCTTTGTGGACAATAAGGAAAAAGCTCAATTGAACTTTAAGTAGACGTCTAGAGGCCATGTATGAAATCACTAACATTTAAAGAAAGTCAGGTCTACCCTTCCTTTTGGGCAAGAATGGATCTGGTTGAGATTTTTCAAAAGCAAAAGGACTAATGTTTGCATCCTAAAGATGATGGCTATGAAGCAGATAATTTCATTCCATGGTGAAAGCTGACTTTCTCCCCACAATATGGCCATTATTTTATTTTATTTTGCCCAAGAAATTTTTATTCAGAGCGTATTATGTATATACAAGCTCTTGTAGGTCATACAGATACAGTAGTCAACAAAATAAAGAACGTTGGAGAAATTTACCTTTTTGAAGGAAAATACGTCTGTCAGGGGTAAGGCTTGTAGAATTAGACAGACATTCTGCTTCCTGATTTTTAACTCACAGAAATGTCCTTAAAATGTTTTCTTGATTTATTCATGATAAAAAGGATAATTGTAGCACCTTCTTCATAGGATTTTGGGAGAATCGAATCATCATTTATGTAGATCCATTGTAGGATATGCTATATATGGGAATTGTGGTCCTTCTCACTTTCTTCTACCTCTTCTTTCACATCTTTTTCCTTCATATCTCCTCTTCCTCCTCCCTCCTTTTTCCCACCACCTCCTCCTCCTCATTATTATTATCATTATTATTGTCAATATTATCATTGGTATGACAGACACCTCAGGATAGTTGGGGATCTCATTTATTCAGCTGTATGTATCAGGAACCATCAAAAACAAAGTGTTTATACTTGGTCGTGAATTTTAAAAGAAGAAGAGTCACAGGACAGAAAATGGTCAATGTTTAAGGAAAGACCTAAAAACATATTCCTTCATTACTTATCTATTTAGAGATATAGATGTAACCCCTTTATCTGAAATTAATACTAGAATTTCCTAAGTAAAAATGTAGGCCCTTGCTTGGGGAAGGGGTGCTTTTATAAGTGGGTACATCAGAGGTATCTCCCAAGAGGAATGGCAGCCATATTCTTGTCCATCTCTCCCAGGATGTCTTTCCTTCTTTCAGATCTCTCTCAAGTTCCAGTCCCAGTCCTTATCTTTGTTTCTCCAAAGAATCAATGCTGAACATTTAGCTAAATTAAAATCCTCATTGCCACTAAATCCCTATCATTTTAAACAAAGTCACACAAATCATTCATGTGTTTGTTATGAACTATCTTCTATTTTTACTGATCTATAAAATTTAGGACCATATCCCCAAATAGCCTTGGAAGTTAAGGGTTGTATATTTCCAAAATATCAAATACTCTTCTGGGCTTTATAATTGGTGCTCAACTATTATTTATTATGTAATTCAATTCACAATGATATGAGCTCATAAAGAAAATAATATATTTGCATGTGAAACGTCCTTTGTGCAATCTTTAGTTATAGGCTTGATATTTCTAACCAAGTCAGTTTTGTCTTTCACAGACTTTCATAGGTTGTTTGCATGTCAAATATAAGGGTTGGAAATGTATTTTCTAGATATCAAGGAGTTTTATAACTGTTATTCCGGCTTTATTTCACAGTTCTTTTGTGAATCTTTTATTATTTACAGATTTATCTATAAAATATTAAAAACAAATCAAAACAAAATCTCTCTCAAACACCCTTTGGTGTAAAATTTTTCATGGAAAGTTAAATTATATATATTTAATTTTACTCAATGGTCATGTGGCATGTACTGTCAGTAGAAATGTGCCTATAATATATAGTCATACATGTTAAATGATGTTTGATGTGTGGAGCTTTCTATATTAAAGTGACAGTGTTAATTTTTCAACTCAGAGACAAAGGCATTATTATAAGAGACAGGCAGAGAGGTGTGATATTAATGTCATTACAGAGCAAATAAAATAAGCATCAGAAACTAGATAATGTTATGTGAACACTCAACATTAACAAGAACGTACCCGGCAGTCATTTTTTGCTGAACATTTGTGTTCTTTCTTCCTTTGCTCGTTCTCAGATATTCACAGAAATACCTCTTTCCTTATAAAATGTTCTCCTTTTTGCACTTCATCTGTGGAAACAAATTAAAGTGAGCAGAGTATACTCTAAAGAAAAAAGCAGCAGGCAGTCCTGCTTAAGACCCAAGCTGCTAGTGCAGATAAAACTGAAGAGACTTACAGTCATCTGATTAAAATATCTATTCAGAAAATATAGAGCTGTTTTAGAAGCACACATTTATTTTAAAGAACTTTGAGGAGGTTTTATTTTTAATTTTTTTCTATAAAATTTGGAGTAACTTCAGAAATTTTCCTTAAAGTATAGGGACTGAAGAGAATATTGAAAAGTCCTTTAAGGAAAGGTTTAGTGAAAGATATATTTGCAGCAAGACATCTTAAGATATTTTTTCTACGGTGCTTGTCTGTTGTTTTGGTTATTTTTATTTGTTTTGTTTACTTTTAGTATGCACTGTTTTTGTTTTGAGGAATGGTAAAGAGGTAAATAGGAAATTGAATATGGACTTGGCAAGGGCAGCGATTAAAATCACTGTTGTAAAAAGGCATGAAAATGATATCACTGTTGCCAAGTTATGACAGAAAAGATCATGGAAAATCAATTCTACACACACTTAGACCCAGCTATATTTTATATAAATTCAATAATATTAACCTTCAAAGTTTACATGATAAAGATAACAATATGATATGATGAATGATAGAAATAACAATTGTTTTCATTTTTATAGTGACAGAAAATATAAAGAGAAGATTACCAAATTAACATGTATTGGAAAGGCTATTTAGAAACTGAAATATAAATTGAGGTAATGAATACATAGAGGATTTGCTCAGAAGAAATTGAACTTTAGCAAGTTTGTAAAAGCCTGTAAATACCAAGGCCAGAGATTAATTTTACTCTTCCTTGTACATCCTGGAATAAGTCGTGTTTTTCCAGGAAAAGAGGCAGTGTATGTCACTCATGGGTACTATTCAATGGGCTGACAGTATGGAAATATTCCTTAACTGCTTTAAAGAGGTCATCCAATCTGCCAAGGACTAATTAAAACCAGATATGTGCAAGTTATTAAAGTTATGACCCAACAGTCTTTTTCCACTAAGTAGCCTGCTGAATCCGTATTGCTCAGGGGCCCTGACATCTACTTTACCATTTTCTTCTTCAATTCCTACTGCTGTAGCTGCAGTAGAGTGAGAATGAATGTCATTCTGCCTTTGAAGCTTTGAAAGTTAATTTGTTTTTAAATTTCAGACTTTAAGTCCATGAATCAGAAGTGTCAAAAATAAATACACACTTGTATATTCTGGTGAGATGATTCAACACATCAATGCTATGCATAAACATCTAGGATGAATCCTCAAAAATGACTGACTTCTCAATTTATTTTACATAGTATCAAACAGAAAAAAGAAAAGAGCCTACACTTTTTAGTAATCTAGGGATTTCCAAAACTCAGTTGCTTTGACATTATAAACAAAATAACTTAATAAGAAATGTCTTTTTTAAGTATGCTATTGAAGATAAGACAAATGCATTATTTTAAAATTTATATATATATATATATATATATATATATATATATATGACTGCACTTTGTCTATATTAAACTGCTGATATATGTGATCTCTTCTATGTAATTGTGTGAAAGGAAGTCTAATAAATGTAGAGGATAAAGAAAGGGGCCTCTTCCCAGGCCCATGACACTTGTGGCTAAACTCACATTGAAAATCAGGAAACTTTTTTGACCAGTACAAACCACTAAGAGTTGAGAACTCCCAAGGAACTTTGTCATGACACTAGTATATCTAATCATAAACCAAATTTTCTAAGAAATGTTTTTTATATTAACAAGCTGATGTAAAATCACAGTGACCACAACATCTCTCTCAGTTAACTCTTTCTAGTAATAAAAATCAGAACACATCCTTGAAAAAGTAAGCCTTTTAGAAATTTATAATTTGAAGAATCAAAGTTGACATCTTAAATCATGCTATGGGTTAAATTTGTTTCTATCAAGAAGTTATTAATTTTTTACATTCTCTATCAATGTCTGTTATTACATGGAATATCTATCAAAAAAGAAAACAATTCTCACTTTACAATAATCCTCTTGTTACATGCTTAGAAAAACCTTAATATTTTATAAAATACAATATTTTATTACCAATAGATTTTTTTAAATATTATACAAATTTTTGCATGTGTTATCATTAACAGCCATCAGAACGGGATTATGATATCTGACTGATTTACATATTTTTCCAAGTATTATCCTTGGACGATATTAATTTATTCTCTCAAATATATCTTGAATACCTATTGATTATCGGACACTGTTCTAGGTTCAATGGGTACAGCAATAAAAACAACAAAGTGCCTATGTTTAATGGACTTTCTATTACATGGGAGAGGAGGCAGACAATATACAAATATATAGAAAAATGATGGTAATTGTCTTGGAGACAAATAAAACAGATTAGATTGATAATAACCATATGGGTCAAGATTGATATTTTATATAATGTGGTCAAGAAAAGTCTTTCTGATTAGGAGACAGAAACCACTCAGTAATTTGAATAGCAAAGGTTCAACTTTAAGAATTAGTCACTATGAAAGGGGATTAGAGTAACAAGGAATTGGCTACTAGGAAGTAAAGAAAATTCTAAAGAATACAGCGATTGTAGATGTAGCATCCACTCCCCCTAGGGCTGAGATGGAGCACAAAAGAGGCTTCTTTTACCTTGGATAGGACTGTGATCCAGTCTCTGTTGGAGAGGGTATTGTGATGGATCATTGAATGGCAAACCAGTCACCTTGGTGTCTCACCAGTGGAATTTCCTGGAAATCTGTCCTCTAGAGTGCTGGGTAAAACTTCACCAGAGGGAAGAATCACCCGAATGATGATCTGCCGCTTCACGGCATGTGGGATATTCTCAGACTGGGGCACGAATCCGTGTCCCCTGCATTGGCAGGAGGATTCTCAACCACTGCGCCACCAGGGAAGCCTGGTATTTTATTCTTTATGATGCAATAGTAAATGGAACTGCTTCTTTAATTTCTCTTTCTGATCTTTTGTTGTTAGTGTATAGAACTGTAATAGATTTCTGTGTATTAATTTTATATCTTGCAAATTTACTGAATTCATTGTGAGTTCTAGTACTTTTCTGGTGGCATGTGTAGTATCATGTCTTCTGCAAACAGTGACAGTTTTACTTCTTTTTCAATTTGGATTCCTTTTATTTTTTCTCTGATTGCCATGGCTAGGACTTCCAAAGCTATGTTGAATAAAAGTAGCATGAGTGGACATCCTTGTCTTCTTCCTGACTTCAGAGGAAATGCTTTCAGGTTTTCACCTTTGAGTATGATGTTAGCTGTAGGTTTTTCATATATGGTCTGTATTATGTTGAGGTAGGTTCCCTCTATGCCCACTTTCTAGAGATTTTTTTTATTATAAATTGGTTTTGAATTTTGTCAAAAGCTTTTTCTGCATCTATTGAAATGATCATATGGTTTTTATGCTTCAGTTTGTTAATGTTGTCTGTCACATTGATTGATTTGCAGATATTGAAAAATTCTTGCATCCCTGGGATAAATCCCACTTGATCATGGTATATGATCCTTGTAATATATTGCTTGAATTGGTTTGCTAGTATTTTGTTGAGGATTTTTGCATCTATGTTCATCAGTGATATTGGCCTGTAGTTTTCTTTTTTAGTGCCGTCATTGTCTGGTTTTGATATCAGGGTGATTGTGGCCTCATAGAATGAGTTTGGGAGTGTTCCTTCCTCTGCAATTTTTGGAATAGTTTCAGAAGGGTAGGTGTTTACTGTAAATGTTTGATAGAATTTCCCTGTGAAGCCATCTGGTCCTGGACTTTTGTCTGTTGGGAGTTTTTTAATCACTGTTTCAGTTCAGTACTTGTGATTGGTCTGTTCATATTTTCTGTTTCTTCCTGGTTCAGTCTTGGGAGTTTGTAGCTTTCTATAATTTTGTTCATTTCTTCTAGATTGTCCATTTTATTGGCATACAGTTGGTTGTAGTCTGTTATGATCATTTGTATTTCTGTTCTGTCTGTTGTAACTTCTTCTTTTTCATTTCTAATTTTATTGGTTTTAGCCTTCTCCCTTTCTTTCTTGATGAGTCTGGCTAAAGGTTTACCAGTTTTGTTTATCTTTTCAAAGAACCACCTTTTAGTTTCATTGATCTTTTCTATTGTTTTGTTCATATCTATTTCATTTATTTCCACTCTGATCTTTATTATTTCTTTCCTTCTACTAACTTTGGGTTTTGTTTGCTCTTGTTTCTCTAGTTGCTTTAGGTGAAAAGTTATTTGAATTTTTTCTTGTTTTCTGAGATAATAGTGTATTGTCAAAAATTTCCCTCTTAGACTGCTTTTACTGTATCCCATAGGTTTTGGATTATCGTGCTTTCATTTTCATTTGTCTCGGTATTTTTTAATTTCCTTTTTGATTTCTTCAGTGATCCATTGATTGTTTAGTAGCATACTGTTTACCTCCAAGTGTTTGTGGTTTTTTTTTCCTCGTAGTTGATTTGTAATCTCACACTGTGTTAAGATACTTGATATGATTTCAGTTTTCTTAAATTTACTGAGGCTTGCTTTGTGGCCTAGTATGTGATCAGTCCTGGAGAATATGCCATGTGCATTTTAAAAGAATGTGTATTCTGCTGCTTTTGGGTGGAATTCTTTATAAATATCAGTCAAGTCCGTCTGGTCTAATGTGTCATTTAGGGCCTTTGATCATCTATCTACTGATGAGAGTGGGGTGTTAGACGTCCCCAACTATTATTGTGCTACTGTCAATTTCTTCTTTTATAGCTGTTAGCATTTGTTTTATATATTGAGCTGGTCTTATGTTGGGTGCATATATATTTACAATTGTTATAGCTTTTCCTTCGATTGATCCCTTAATCATTTTGTAGTGTCCTTCTTTGTCACTTGTAACAGTCTTTATTTGAAAGTCTATTTTGTCTGAGTATTCCCAGTCAAGCTTTTTTTTTTTTTTTTTGATTTCCATTTGCATGGAATAGCTTTTTCAATCCCCTCACTTTCAGTCTGTATGTGTCCCTAGATCTGAAGTGGGTCTTTTGTAGATAGCATATATATGGGTCTTGGTTTTGTATCCATTCAGCCAGTCTATGTGTTTTGGTTGGAGCATTTAATCTGTTTACATTTAAGGTAATTATATTATGTTCTCATTGCCATTTTGTTAATTGTTTTAGATTTGTTTTTGTAGGTCTTTTTTCTCCCCTTTCTTCTTTTTTTCCTTATCTTGTGATTTGATGACTAACTTTAGTGTTGTGTTTGGATTGCTTTTTCTTATTTGTGTGTGTATCTATTGTAGATTTTTGGTTTGCAGTTACTGTGAGGTTTTGATATGGCAGTCTGTACATAAACAAGATTGTTTTAAGTTGCTGGTCTTTTAATTTCAAATGCATTTCCAATATTCTGCATTTGTACTCTCCTTTTCTCATGATTGCTGGTCGATGAGCTCTTAGTTTCAGGTGTACAGCAGAGTTATTCAGTTATACATACATATATACCTTTTTTTTCAGATTATCTTCCTTTATAGGTTATTACAATATATTGAGCAGAGTTCCCTGCGCTATGCAGTAGGTCCTTGTTGGTTATCTATTTTATATATAGTAGTGTGTATACTTTAATCCCAAACTCCTAATTTATTCCTTTCCTCCTTTAGTAACTATAAGTTTGTCTGTGAATCTATTTGTTTTGTAAATAAGTTAATTTGTATCTTTTTTAGATTACACATTTAATGATATCATATGACATTTGTCTTTTTCTGACTTACTTCACTTAATATGATAATTTATAGGTCCACCCATGTTGCTGCAAATGGTATTACTTCATTTTTTTTTATAGCTGAGTAAAATCCCATTGTGTATGTATATCACACCTTCTTTGTCTATTCCTCTCTCAGTGGACACTACAGTTGCTTTCATTTGTTGGTTATAGTAAATAGTGCTGCTATGAACACTGGGGTGTATATATCTTTTCAAATTAGAGTATTCTCCTGATATATGCCCAGGAGTGGGACCTATGGCTCATATGGCAACTCTGTTTTAATTCTTTAAGGAATCTCCATACTGTTTTCCATAGCAGCTGCACAATTTCAATTTACATTCCCACCAACAGTGTAGGAGGGTTTCTTTTTCTCCCCATCCTCTCCAGCACTGATTATTTGTAGGGTTTTTAATGACGGTCATTCTGACTGGAGTGAGGTGATACCTCATTATAGTTTTGAGTTGCGTTTATCTAATAATTTAGAGATGTTGAATGAGATGCCTCACTTAGATCTGAGTGGAGACATCCATGGGTATTTTCATATGTTGATTGGTAGTTTGCAGGAGAAGTATGACCTAAAGACAAATATTTGAGACCCATGGGCATAAGATGGTGTTTTAAGCTGTCCAAATGTGTAATAACATATACGGTAGAAGTATAGCTACAGAAGTCAGATCTGAATTCCAACTTCAGAGAGGTGAAAAGAAACCAATAAAAATAATATAAGAAGTGGCATTAAAGTAAAAGAAAAAAATCAAAACCAGGTAGAAACTAATGAAGAAGATATTTTAAGATGGCAGGAGTGATCAACTGTGATAAATGATTCTGATAAGTCCAGTAAGAAGTCTCCTGATGACTGATCACTGAATTTAGTAATATTATGATAACAGGTAACCTTTAAAAGATTATATTGGTGAACATGAGGGGGTAAATTTAAGGTACATTTCAGGGGGAAGAATATATTGGAGACCATAATTTAACAACTGTAACTAAATAGGGAGAGTAGCTCTCAATTATAATGATGGACCAGAGGAGATAAAGTAGGTAAATAAAAGAGAAAGGATTCAAGTGGAGGTAGAGAAAAAAGGTCAAAGATGATTGAATCTATAGACTGGTTGTCCCCATACCCTCAAGTAATTTTTGAAGTAAGAGTAAGAGAGGGATGATCTGGAAGGACAGATGATAGTGGTCAAAAGGAGAGATACTAGAAATCAATATTATGGAGATGGTACAGTTATGGATAATACAAGACTTCATATATGACAACAGAGTGTTGGCTAAGTCAGACAGAAAACATAATTATTGGATAAGAGTACATAAAGAGTAAATACTGATACCACCAAAGATGAGAAAAAAATATTTTGAGATCTGGAATATAAAATGTTCAATGAACAGGTTGCTGATTATATGCTTTGCATACCATTATATTACAGAAGTATGGTATAATTAGTATTACAAATTATACATTTTTCTGGAGATGAAAAATGAGAATTTACCATTTTAATATGTATCTTAAATGATTAATATGTAAGCCAATGGCATTCTAGTGTACATACTTCTATAACAATTGCTGAATTCTTTTGAATCAATCAACAAAATTTGGGTGATGGATGTAGTTTCAAGACAAACCTATTTAATGTCATACCTACAGATACAGATAAACACACATGGAATAATTGTGAAGTTCTCTGATTTTGTTGTTGTTGTTACATAGAATTAATTTTTCATTTGTTAGTTTCTCCAGAAAGTTAAAACCCAGCAAAATGTTTAGTGAAAATGGAAACAAGGGAGAGGAAGGATTCTGTGCCAGAATTTCTGCCTAAAATGACCCTTTGGTTTGCATTTCTGAAATTTCTTCCTTTTATCTTTTACATTTTTGCTTTTACAGAATAGTTTTCCACTTAAAATTTTTCATTTAAACTTAGAATCTTAAGTCCAAAATACATTTTTTTTTTGCCATTAACTTGGAAACATGAGAAGAATTATGTGATGGCAGAAAAGTGAACCAAAACTGTAATACATGTAAAGTCCTTTTTAGAATGTAAACACAAAAATCTTATTATCATAGAACCCACATTTTCATAATGTTGAAATTAATATTTTTATAATCCATGAGAAGTAATATAAATAATATTAACTACGAAACAATGAAAAGTGTGCAAAGCACTGATCAGACATGCATTGGCATATGTTATCTTCTTTAATCTTAGTGAAAATGAGATAATTGGGCCAGGCTATCTGAATTGGAATACCCTTTATCACTTAGTATATCACATCAGGCAGTTACCTCTCTTCACTTTAGTTTTATCATCTGTAAAATAGAAATGCCAATTGTTTTCCACCTCACTGACTTGTTATGAGGAAAGTTAAAAAATATAAAACATTAGATTGATAGTGATAACAATAGTGTTACTTATTATTTTATTAGTATTAATTTTCACTACAAGTTTGCCAGTTTGGTATTTATTTTCTCCTTTGTAAATATTGTGCAGTGGAGGAAATACCTCTACCTGATATTAAAAGAATTTATACACACTGCCATGGAAATAAATGAGAGAGTCAAGATTCAAGTTTAAATTCTGCCTGACTCTATCTCTGCCCTTTTTACTCAATACCTCATTCACGTTGTCCCATATTTGTAATATAATTTCACTCAGATTACAGCTCAGGTCTGAAAAATAAAATTGTGTTTAGGCGATTGTAAGAACATGAAGAAAATTCTAGAAACATTTTAAAAATAAGAATATCTTAAGATGTACAAATTTAGAAATTTCAGTGTGTGATATTTAAATTGGGAACAGATGGTACATAATGTTAATAAGTTTTAAACACTGCATAGTGTTATTGAAGCTACTGGTGAAATGTGCCAGATTAATCTTTGATTTATATGATATAAGGAGGAGAAGAGGTCTTAAGAAGTAATGAGTAAAAAAATGAACTTGAACACTCTACACTTTTAAAACAGCTTTTGAGGATATATCAAGTAAGAGGAATTTATGAAGTTGTATTTTAAAGAGGAGCCTAAATTTAGATTCTAAGAAGAACATTTTGGTATAATGCTTGAACATCTCAATGTTTGTCTAAATTGAAGAAGTATTCATATGTTTTAAAAATAGTTAAAAATAAAAACAAATATATAAATAAATTAAATAAGTATATATGAAAATATTCCTCTAAGAAAGTAGTCATTAACTCTATATAACAGAGGTAATATATTGCCAAATTCAACCTGACCTGTTACTGAATGATAAGAAAACTAGCAAGAAGAATGTGTTAGAATCAGAAATAGAGGACAGTAATTTAAATATAACATATAGGTAGATTGTTCCTTTTTATCAACAACAATAACAACCCCCAACAAATTACAATGTCTAATTTAATGGTATATACTAATATACAATATAAATAAAGAGTAAAAGCAGCATCATGATAAATCATGAATATTTCTAATCTGTTACCTAAAAAACAAAAGGTTCTAAATGAAATTTTTGATGTGCATTACCTCCTGTCATGGGCTTTTGAAAAGGACAGCATTTTTTTCACCCGGATACTTACTGGTTTTTAACAAGTTGTAATTCTTTCAATTTTGATAAAAATAAGGTATTTTGATATTATTTAAATTATTTATATAGTACAATATGTGATCATGATAAACATGCTGTTTCTACTCTCATTATTTGTAATTTAATGTTAAAAAAGACAATAGTGTCTTGTTGGAAAGCCAATCCTTCAACTTAAGGTAGAAAGTCTCATCACTGGATTTCTTCTGGTTCTTCCTCTAATAAGAGAATGGGATACACAAAGAGCCTAAATTAGGGTTTTGTTCCTGCCAAGATGGGGGATTAGATAGTGTTGAAGTTCTCCCCATTAAAGTACAGTTAAAATTTTAATCATATAAAACGTCTTGTTACTGGGAATTTACACAGTAAGGTGAACCTCTTAGGGGATGGACAAACAGAATTAAAAGCAACAAACATTATCTTGAGTATAAATGATATGATTTACATAATAGGGGAACATAACTTTTGTGCCAGTGATAAGGTAGGGGAGCTGACCTGAAACTAATTTTTAAATTTGATAACCTTCCTGAGTGAAATATAATATTTATATTATAGATATTATTATATTATTATATTATTGATAATTTTGCTTTATGAATATAATGCATTTGCAAGACAGATTTTATGTTTCTTGGATTTGTCTCTGAGCTCTGTATTCTCTTCGATCAGTCTGTTTATTCTTTGATATGACATTTTGAAGATTTTCTTGATTTGCATCTCCATATCCACAAATAATTCTCACAGATACACTCAGGTGAGATTCTAATACTCATCAATAATGTGTCCACTCCCAAAGTTAATATTGACTCACCTATGCAAATCCCTTTGTGTGATTCAGGAAAATGTAATTAACTCATTAATTTATTATGCAGGTAATCATCTAAATGCCAAAACCTTTTAAAATTCAATCATTCCATCTGACCTTTAAATCAGAAGAGACATATGGCTCTAAATGTATGTTAAACGCCAAAAAATGAGAACTCCATAAAAATTGAAGAATTTTATTTCAGAAACATTTTCACTCCTTTGAAAACGTGTTACTGTTTATTATGAACAAAAGACAAGGTTAAGATTTTAATTATTCTGATCAATCAGAATTTTATTTAAGTATTGAAGGTGATTTATAACTTAGTTCAGACATAACTATTCACACTCAAACATTTTCAGAATTAGGAAAAGACATGTAAATATCTACTGATAAATGTCACAGTACTAATCACAGCTCTTCCCTCCCTGGTCCCACCTCTACCGGCTGCCAAGTCCGTGCTGTGTTAGCTTAGCATCTACAGTTTCACAGGCAGTTCTGAGTATGCCTGGCATTAAGTTAGGACTGGGATATATCTGGCTTACAATGAGGCATCTGGATGTTCACTAGTGTTTTTCTAATTTTGGAGATGCTAAAATACTATTATGACCTTTGTTAAAACAATAAGTCTGCCTTTATTCAGGGAAATTATTGTGATGCCTAAGGGGGTTTTGCAGTAGGGGAGAAGATTGGGCTCAACTTGGATTTCCTTCCTCAAGAGGGAAAACTAGGAATGTATATCCATGGAGCAGGAGACTGAGGGTGGGAGTGGGGATTGCTGGATGGTCGACAGATGGAAAATCACTGAGAGGAAACATCAGGGGTAAGGAGGAATCCTGTCTAAACTGACATAACATGATTCTTTAGGAGGGCAGGCCAGAGTGATCAGACATCAACTGTGTTGACTGACAAAAAACAAAAAACAAAATGGACAACCTAAAGTTTGAGAGTTATGTTTTATTTGGTGGATAAAACTGAGGACATAAGCCTGGAAGACAGCCCCTCAGATAGCTCTGAGGGACGGCTCCAAAGAGGTAAGGGAGGAGCCGGGATATATAGGGGCTTCTGGGACAAAAACCAGGTAGTTGGAACATCAAAAGATTACTGTTAAAGAAAACCAGACATCTCAAGTTAATGAATTTAGCACTTTTCTATGTATGGGAGAATGCAAGAGTCTGGACTCATGGAAATCATTCCTTTGATATGCACCTTAGCAGTCTAGGGCCAGTATCCTGTTATTTCCCATCCTGAGTCCCCTCAGGGTGCACAGTTGTGGGTGGCTACAGTGTTTGAGGGGTTGGCAGTGGGCAGCCTGTTTGTCTCCATCCTGAGTTCCCTCAGGTCTCACCATCAAGGGTGGCTGTAGTGGCCAATGGCTTGATGACCAAAGCATCCTTTGTTTGCTGATATGGCAGGCAACGTTTTTTTTATCCAGAGTGTCTCCCCTTGGTCATAACTTCGACGAATGTTTGGGAAGCATTTCATGACCAATTTTATCCCATTGCACTAGGAAGTCTCATTCCTGGATCAGGCAAGGATTCTGTTGATATGCCACTCATGGTTCTAACTTTTGGATCTGTCCCTGTTAATTTAAAATTCTGTGGATCACCTGTCTTACTAGTCTATTATGATCAGGAAATGTTGTCCCTTGTTATTTTTTCCCATATCTAGAGTTGCACTATTACAATTATTCTATGTAGAGTTGGGTATATGTGATAAACTGTCTCAAGAGTTTTAGTCATCATTAATTTTGTTGGAGACTGGTTACACATTGGGTAATGCAAGAGAAAATCTTATAAACTAGACAGGATAACTAATATACGTAATAACATTAATAAGGTCATAGTACAGCAGAGAGACACACAAAGCATAAAAAATTTGGAGACAAAGAAAACAAATCAATGATTAGTATAACTATTTGTAATCTGGTTGCAATAAACAATCAAACCTACAGGGGAGCCAGCTGGAGAAGCCAAATTCTGGAAGGATCAGGTAGAAAGAGATAAATGTTTCACCTTTGTTTACAGTAAGGATACTTTATCAACTTGTAGGTCAGGGTGTAAGAGGAAAGGTTTTTCTGGAAAACAAAGATTAAAAGCCAGTATATTTCAGAAAAAAAGTCATAAAATTATAAATCATATTTATTAGTTCATTCAGTCCCATGTATTAATCCCTGCTGATCTGCATGAAGTTACCAGATTTTCCATTGGAGGTTTGTAATTTCTTACCCAGTTCAGTGGTATGATATAGAAGTTATCAGAAAATTATATTTGTCAAAAAGTGCTTTTGTGAATTTTCTTGAAGATTTTCATTTTATAAAAGCATCAGAGTAAAACAATGATTGTCTGTAAACCCAACCATCTTTAGTTTCCCTCTTGTAAGGAGACAAAAAGAGGTAAATTTAGACCTATTTAGCAATTAATGTTCCAGCATTTTATCTTACTTGAAATGACCTGGATATTCAATTAATTCCCATCATTTAACTTAGCAAAAAACACGTTACCAAAAATCTGGAGAAACTATTTTAGATAGACATACCCAAGACATAATTATTTCCAAAGAGTTCAAATGAAAACTCTTATGTCATTTACCTTTATTTTGCAACTTATGAAAATATTATCATACCAAGTTAATTTTGTTGTTGTTGAAAAACTCTAACTGAAATAACATGAATCGACCTTTAGTAAACCTAGGTTCAAAAAAAGTAAGGCATGTCTATATTGATTAAATCAGTAAGTTTAAGCTAGCTTTAAAACAGGATGTTAATTTAATATTGAATATTTCCTAGATCACGTGAAACCTGAAATGCTTTCTGGCCAGTTTCTTTTATATTTAGAAATATTTAGTTTGTAAGCTCTTACTTTAAAGTCAAGTAAATAAAGCTGTTTTATAAATTTAATTTTGATAATATTTTCCAGAGGAAGAGACATCTCAAATAATGGAAACACAGACATATAAACTGAAAAAAACTAGAGATCTCATAGCTTCACTTTAAAAACTTAGTTATGAATCAGCTATTAAAATATTATCTTACTAGTTATTTATAACAATAGAAATAAATTTATTTGCACAGATGACTGTTTTCATTTATTTTTTTAACATCTTTATTGGAGTATAATTTCTTTACAATGTTGTGTTAGTTTCTGCTGTATAACAAAGTCAATCAGCTATACATATACATGTATCCCCATATCCCTTCCCTCTTGTGTCTCCCTCCCACCCTCCCTATACCACCCCTCTATGTAGTCACAAAACACTGAGCTGATCTCCCTGTGCTATGCAGCTGCTTCCCACTAGCTATCTATTTTACATTTGGTAATCTATATATGACAATGCTACTCCCAACTTCATCCCAGCTTATGCTTCCCCCTCCCTGTGTTCTCAAGTCCATTCCCTACGTCTGTGTCTTTATTCCTGTCCTTCCCCTAGGTTCATCAGAACCTTTTTTTTTTTTTTTTTTAAGATTCCATATATATCTGTTAGCATACGGTATTTGTTTTTCTGACTTCACTCTGTTATGACTGACTCTAGGTCCATCACCTCACTAAAAATAAGTCAATTCAGTTTCCATTTATGGCTGAGTAATATTCCATTGTATATATGTGCCAAATCTTCTTTATCCATTCATCTGTCAAAGGATGCTTCAGTTGCTTCTGTGTCCTGGCTATTGTAAATAGTGCTACAATGAACTTTGGGGTGCATGCATCTTTTTGAATTATGGCCTTCTCAGGGTATATGCCCACTAGTGGGATTCCTGGGTCGTATGGTAGTGTTATTTTTAGTTCTTTAAGAAACCTTCATACTGTTCTACGTAGTGGCTGTATCAATTTACATTCCCACCAACAATGCAAAAGGGTTCCCTTTCCTTCACATCCTCTCCAGCATTTACTGTTTGTGGATTTTTTGATGATGGCCATTCTGACTGGTGTGAGGTGATATCTCACTGTAGTTTTGATTTGCATTTTTCTAATGATTAGTGATGTTGAGCATCCTTTCATGTGTTTGCTGGCAATCTGTATATCTTCTTTGGAGAAATATCTGTTTAGGTCTTCTAACCATTTCTGGATTGGGTTGTTTGTTTTTTTGATATTGAGCTGCATGAGCTGCTTGTATATTTTGGAGGTTAATCCTTTGTCAGTTGCTTTATTTGTGGATATTTTCTCCCATTCTGAGGGTTGTCTTTTCCGTCCTGTTTATGGTTTCCTTTGCTGTGCAAAAGCTTTTAAGTTTCATTAGGTCCCATTTGTTTATTTTGTTTTTATTTCCATTTCTCTAGGAAGTGGATCAAAATGATCTTGCTGTGATGTATGTCACAGAGTGTTCTGTCTATGTTTTCCTCTAAGAATTTTATAGTGTCTGCTCTTACATTTAGGTCTTCAATTCATTTTGAGTTTATTTTTGTGTATTGTGTAAGGAAGTGTTGTAATTTCATTCTTTTACATGTAGCTATCCAGTTCTCCCAGCAGCACTTATTGAAGAGGCTATCTTTTCTCCATTGTATATTCTTGCCTTCTTTATCAAAGATAAGGTGACCATATGTGTGTGGGTTTATCCCTGTGCTTTCTATCCTGTTCCATTAATCTATATTTCTGTTTTTGTGCCAGTACCATACTGTCTTGATTACTATAGCTTTGTAGTATCATCTGAAGTCAGGGAACCTGATTCCTCCAGCTCTGTTTTTCTTTCTCAAGATTGCTTTGACTATTCAGGTTCTTTTGTGTTTCCATACAAACTGAGAAATTTTTTGTTCTAGTTGTGTGAAAAATGCCATTGGTCGTTTGATAGGGATTTCACTGAATGTGTAGATTGCTTCTGGTAGTATAGTGACTTTCACAATGTTGATTCTTCCAATCCAAGAACACTGTATATCTCTCCATCTGTTTGTATCATCTTTAATTTCTTTCATCAGTGTCTTATAGCTTTCTTCATAGAGGTCTTTTGCCTCCATAGCTAGGTTTATTCCTAGATATTTTCTTTTTGTTGCAATCGTAAATGGGAGTGTTTCCTTAATTTCTCTTTCAGATTTTTCATCATTAGCGTATAGGAATGCAAGAGATTTCTGTGCATTAATTTTGTATTACCATTTTCTTAATTATTTTGGGTTTGTTTTTGTAAGTTTTTTCCTTCTCTTGTGTTTCCTGCTGAGAGAAGTTCCTTTAGCATTTTTTGTAAAGTTGCTTTGGTGGTGCTGAATCCCCTTAACTCTTGCTTCTCTATAAAGGTTTTAATTTCTCTGTTGAATCTCAGTGAGGTCCTTGATGGGTAGAGTAATCTTGGTTGTAGGTTTTTCCCTTTCATCACTTTAAGTGTGTCCTGCCACTCCCTTCTGGCTTGCAGAGTTTCTGCTGAAAGATCAGCTGTTAACCTTATGGGGATTCCCTTGTATATTATTTGTTGCTTTTCCCTTGCTGCTTTTAATATTTTTTCTTTGTATTTAATTTCTGATAATTTGATTATAATGTGTCTTGGTGTGTTTCTCCTTGGATTTATCCTGCATGGGCCTCTCTGTGTTTCCTGGGCTTGATTATTTCCTTTCCCATGTTAGCAGAAGTTTTCAACTATAATCTCTTCAAATATTTTCTCAGACCCTTTCTTTTTCTCTTCTTCTTCTGGGACCCCTATAATTCGAATGTTGGTGCTTTTAATATTGTTCCAGGGGTCTCTGGAACTTTCCTCCATTCTTTTCATTCTTTTTTCTTTATTCTGCTCTGCAGTAGTTATTTCCACTATTTTATCTTCCAGGTCACTAATCCGTCTTCTGCCTCAGTTATTCTACTATTGATTCCTTCTAGAGAATTTTTAATTTTGTTTATTGTGTTGTTCATCATTGGTTTTTACTCTTTAGTTCTTCTAGGTCCTTGATAAACATTTGTTGTATTTTCTCCGTTATATTTCCAAGATTTTGGATCATCTTTACTATCATTACTCTGAATTCCTTCTCAGGTAGACTGCCTATTTCCTCTTCATTTGTTTGGTCTGGTGAGTTTTTACCTTGCTCCTTCATCTGATGTGTATTTCTCTGTCTTCTCATTTTGGTTAACTTACTGTGTTTGGGGTCTCCTTTTCGCAGGCTGCAGGTTCATACTTCCCATTGTTTTTGGTGTTTGCCCCCAGTGGCTAAGGTTGGTTCAGTAGGTTGTGTGGGCTTCCTGGTGGAGGGGACTGGTGCCTGTGTTCTGATGGATGAGGCTGGATCTTGTCTTTCTGGTGGGCAGGACCACATTTGGTAGTGTGTTTTGGGGTGTCTGTGACCTTATTATGATTTTAGGCAGCCTCTCTGCTACTGGGTGGGTTTGTGCTCCTGTCTTGCTAGTTGTTTGGCATGGGTTGTCCAGCACTGGAGCTTGCTGGGTCTTAGCATTGAGATGGAGATCTCTGGGAGAGCTCTCACCAATTGATATTACGTGGGGCCAGGAGGTCTCTGGTGGTCCAATATCCTGAACTTGGCTCTGCCACCTTGGAATCTCAGGCCTGACACCAGGCCAGAGCATCAAGACCCTGTCAGCCAAACAGCTTGAAGAAAAAGGGGGAAAAAAAAGAAATATAAATTTACTAAATAAATAAATAATTTTTAAAATAAATTTTTTTTTAAAAAAAGAGAGCAACCAAACCAATAAACAAATCCACCAATGGTTACAAGCACTAAAAATAAACTAAGATAAACATAAATATCAGAATCAAATGAGTCACAGACAGCAAATCCCAAGTCTACAGTTGCTTCCAAAGTTCACTGCCTCAATTTTGGGACGATTTGTTGTCTATTACGGTATTCCAGAGATTCAGGGTACATCAAGTTGATTGTGGGGATTTAATCCACTGCTCCTGAGGCTACTGGGAGAGATTTTCCTTTCTCTTCTTTGTTCACACAGCTCCTGGTGTTTTGCTTTGGTTTTGGCCTCACGTTGTCTTGTAGGTTGCCTGATGGTGTCTGTTCCCTGCCCAGACAGGACAGGGTTAAAGCAGTAGCTGATTAGGGCACTCTTGCTCACGCAGGCCGTTGGGAGGGAGGGGTATGGTAGTCATAATTGGAATACAGGGTAAGCCTGCAATGGCAGAGGCCGATGTGATGTTGCAACAGCCTGAGGTGCGCTGTGTATTCTCCTGGGGAAGTTGTCCCTGGATCATGGGACCCTGTCAGTGGCAGGCTGCACAGGCTCCCAGGGAGGTGTGGATAGTGACCTGTGCTTGCACACAGTATTCTTGGTGGCTGCAGCAGCAGCCTTAGTGTTTCATGCCTGTCTCTGTGGTCCGCACTGATAACCATGGCTCACACCCATCTCTGGAGCTCCTTCAGGTGGTGCTCTGTCTTCTGTGGGCACACAGGGAAGGAATCCCTCTCCTCACGCACCCTGAAACAATGGTCTCTTGCCTTTTAGGCAGGTCCAGAGTTTTTCCCAGACTCCCTCCCGGCTAGCTGTGGCCCACTAACCCCCTTTAGCCTGTGTTCACCAGCCAACTGCAGTCCTCTCCTTGGGATCTGACCTCTGATGCCCAAGCCCCACCTCCCAGCCCCACCCACCCCAGCAGGTGAGCAGAGAAGCATCTCAGGCTGGTGAGTGCTGGTCAGCACCAATCCTTTGTGGGTGAATCTTTCCACTTTGCCCTCTGCACTCCTGTTGCTGCACTCTCCTCCATGGCTCTGAAGCTTCCCCCCTGCCACCCCACCCCCCACCCACCCACCCCCGTCTCCACCAGTGAAGGGGTCTCCTAGTGTGTGGAAACTTTTCCTCCTTCACAGCTCCCTCCCAGAGGTGCAGGTTCCATCCCTATACTTTTGTCTCTGTTTTTTGTTTTTTCTTTTGCCCTACCCAGGCATGTGTTGATTTTCTTGCCTTTTGGGAAGTCTGAGGTCTTCTGCCAGCATTCAGTAGGTGTTCTGTAGAAGTGGTTCCACATGTAGATGTATTTTTGATGTATTTGTGGGGAGGAAGGTGATTTCCACGTCTTACTCCTCTGCCATCTTGAAGGTCCCCCTAAGGTTTCATTATTTGTGGAAAAGACTTTTAAGACTTGTATTTGTTCTTGATAAATCCTTAAGGAAGCTATGAATTAGAGTTTGGCTGAGGGAGCCTTTCCAGTGGTTTGAATTTAAAAAGACCACTTTTAAATTCTTTTAAACTTTTCAGGTTCTACCTGATTGAGCTGATTAGACTCAGTCTCAGTTCCTTGTGAGCTGAATTTACATTTCTGATTTGAAGAGATTTGCAAGACAAAGACAGTTGCTTTCAATTCCCTAAAGAACTGGTCTGTCACCTAAATGACATTAAGAATTGATTTGCCCAACTATATTTTCTTTAATTTGCTTTTCTGTATCAGTGAGAAGATTTCTAGCTAAACTGAAATTTATGAGTTCTGTTTTCCAGAATTGCAGGGCTTAATTTATCATGCCTTCAAAAGCTTGCATAAGCAGTCAACAAAGCCCCTCTGAATGCATAGATTAGACCCAGAGCAAAAGCTCTGTTACTATTTTTATTAGCCCCTGAATATTAGTTCCCAGTTTTACTTTATATTGTACAGGCTCAGGTAACCATATTGGTTTCCTTTAGAATGTTTATTTAATATTTCCTGAGGGGTAGATTCCTATGCTCTGTCTTATAATACCAAGCAGGGGAGGTGTTCCCCAGTGAAACATGTCTATCCCACAATATAGTTAAGCTCTTTGTAACCAACTTATATAAAGCTCATTTAAATATACCAATTTTTATAAACTCTCATCTCAGTTATATATCTTTTAGTTTCCATTATGTCGACTAAAAAGAAAAAAAGCACAATGTGAGAGTTGTGAGTTTTATTTCAGGGAAAATGAGTACTATAACCCAGGAGAGAGCATCTCAGATAGCGCTGAGGAACGGCTCCTGGGTTATAGTCCTCATTTTGCTCCAAATAAAACTTATCTCACAACTCTCACATTGTGTATTTTTTTTTCAGTCAGCACTTTTGGCAACCAACAAAAGGGACCCAGAGCTGACTTCTCTCCTTTGCCTTAACTCTACAAGAACTGGAGCCTTGGTACCAGCAGAGGCCTCTTGAGCCCATCTAACTCCTCAGAGAGTTCCAATAGATCTGGGTGAGTCTCTCCTGGTTCTTGGGTCTCCCAAATTGGTTGATGATCCTGAGTTGTATTTGGAGGTCTATAACAAGTACTTGGCCCCCCAGTGGAGAGATACTGGGGTTTGTTCAGTTGAAAGAGACTAAGTGGTCTGGGCTGAGTGGTTAGGTCAGAGACTGGTCTGACACTTTTCCTTAATTTGTCTTCCTTAATAGAATTTGGGGTAAAGTGAAGTTATTACATGAGAACTTTGGTACAAAGTAAAGGCACAAGACTCCTCCTGGTCAGTTACAGCTTTCTCAGCCAACTGAGAAGTTTACAGGAGTGGTGGAGGTGGAGTCCTCATAATGTGCAGTGGTCCCATAGGGTAACCCACTCATTAATTAGAAGACTTGTTCATCTGGGGTCACCTATAAGAACTGGTCATTCAGTGATCCAAACACCCACAGTGGTCTTAGACCACCAAAGGGAACACTAAGCCATGTAAGAAAGCTGAAATGACTCTAGGGGGATGTCTAGAGGAGTTAAGCTCACAACAGCACACTGGCCCAACACATAAATTCATTAGTAAATTTTATCCCTGACTAATTCAACTTTAAAATGGAAAATAGAGCCTTCCAAACAGAGAAATGAGGGGCCTCAGAAAACCAGCCTCCAATTAACACTGCAGCCAGGTTCATGTACATACAAAACTTAGACTTAGAAGTACATACCTATTTGGGAATTAAAGGAAAATTTTGCCCTATGGCTAAAATGGGTTATTTTATTACATATGCAGTTAACGAAAGCTGGTTTGAAAAAACAAAACAAAACAAAACATATCTTTAGAATCCTGACCCTGAGGGAACAAGTCCTTCTAGGAGAACTTGCTTTTCTCTCCCTGTGCCTCGAGACCAGGGTTCTCAGGAACACTTTATCTAGACCATCTCTAATTCCTGAGACTGAGAAAAAAAGTGGAAAGACAACTTTTAAATTCAACTTATTCCAACTCTTATTTATAAACTAGTGAGTTTTATATTGTAGCACCCGATTATTGACTATGATTTAAAATGAAGCTATGAGATCTCTGGTAGTATCTGTCTATATGTCTGTTCATTTTATATGTATGTATCTTTACCTTTGAATAGTATTACCAAAATTCATATATAAATGGGCTCTACTTGATTGGATTAAAAGAAATTAAATGCTTATATAAATTTCTCAGAAACATAAAAGGAAATTGGCCAGGATGAATTTCAGATTCACAGGAACTGGGAAATATTGAGTATTAAGTCAATATCTGGTATTAAATTTAAAGTTTGTTGATTTAATTAATATAAAGATGTCTTTAGAGTCATCAACATTAAGTATAATAACTTTATAAAAGAGGTCAAATAGATCTTCTTATATCTATTGCAAATTGGTCAGCAAGAAAAATAACAGTATGAGGAAATTTTTTATAATTAAATTAAATACAAATGAGATAAGAGCTTTTGGTGAACTCTTTAGGAATAATTGTTTTAGGAAAGTCTACTTAAAAAGTAATCTCTCTAGATATTTGGTTACTTGAAATTTTAGAGTTGTGCTAAATTAAGTTAAATGATGGAAGTTTATTGAACAGCTGGGTCATTCCCAAATAAAACAAGAAAGTAAAACATTAATTACTGAATATAGGCTTCCTTTTACAGAGAAACAAAAGATATTTAAGAGTATTGATAAATACCTTTGTTGTGACTGAGGTATTTTCTATAAGAAAGCACATGTTTTTCGAAATTATTATTGGTATTTATGTTTGCCAATCTACAGAATGCTAATGTAAAAGTTCATAATTGCTTACTTCTTAATTTTAACTAGAAATTAAGATTTTTAAGAGTTGAGGATTCTAATTTAAATATGTAAATAAAGCTACCAGAAATAATGAAGGAAACATTTCAGTGTATAATAGGAAGGCAGGATGTGTGTTTTCAGTAAAAGAAGGTATGAGGAATGGAATTGCGTTTTCTTAAAAGAAAATAATTTTGGCTTAGAGCTCATTGTTTATGGATGGGAAAAAATAAGGGACAAACTTATACAGATACAGAAAGGGATGGAAGGTTTGTGGAAAAGGAACTTGAGAAAAGAGTTTGTGGATATCAATGTTTAGAAGAAGTTTAATTGAGTAAATGACTTTATATACATATATACACACATATACATATATAAACATATATTCATACATTTACATATATATTCTTTTTCCAGATTCTTTCCCATTATCAGTTATTAGAAGATACTGAATATAGTTTCCTGTGCTATACAGTAGGTCCTTGCTGTTTATCTATTTTCTATATAGTAGGGTGTATCTGTTAATCCAAAATTCCTAATGTTTACCTCACACCCACTTTCCCCTTTGGTAACCATAAGTTTGTTTTCTATGTCTTTGCATCTGTTTTGTAAATGAGTTCATTTGTATCATTTTTTTAGATTCCACATATAAGTGATACATATGATATTTCTCTTTTACTGTCTGACTTACTTCACTTTGCTATAATAATCACTAGGTACAACCATGTTGCTGCAAATGACATTATTTCATTCTTTATTATGGCTGAGTTATATATATACACACACACACATATGCACATACATACACACCACAGCTTCTTTATTCATTCATGTGTTAATAGACTCTTAGGTTGCTTCCATGTTTGGCTGTTGTAAATAGTGCTGCTATGAACATTGGGGTGCATGTATCTTTTCAAATTAGTTTTTGGCTTTTCTGGATATACACCCAGAAGTGGGATTACCAGATCATATGGGAACACTATTTTTAGAGGTTTTTAAAGGAGGGCCCCCTTTCCTCCACACCCTCTCCAGCATTTATTATTTTTAGACTTTTTGATGATGGCCACACTGACCAGTGTGAGGTGATACTTAACTGTAGTTTTGATGGGCATTTCTCTACTAATTAGCAATATTGAACACCTTTTCATGTGCATGTTGCCACCTGCATATCCTCTTTAGAGAAATGTCTATTTCTTCTGCCCATTGTTTTTGTTTGTTTGTTTGTTTGTTTTTAAATGACCTGTATGAGGTATTTGTGTATTTTGGAAATTAAGCCATTGTTGGTTGCATCATTTCCAAATATTTTCTCTCTGTCAGTCAGTTTTCTTATGTTTTGTTCATGGTTCCCTTTGCAGTACAAAATCTTTTAAGTTTGACTAGGTCCCAGTTGTTTATTTTTATTTCCATTACTCTAGGAGATGGATCCAAAAAGATGTTGCTGTGATTTATGTCAAAGAGTATTCTGCTTATATTTTACTCAAGGAGTTTTATAGTATCTGGTCTTATATTTACTTTTTTAATTCATTTTGAGTTTACTTTTGTGTATGGTGTTAGAGAATGATCTAACTTCTTTCTGTCCTGTTTCCCCAGCACCACGTATTGAAGACACTGTCTTTTCTCCATTGTATATTCTTCCCTCCTTTGTTGTAGATTAATGACCTATAAGTGTGTGGGTTTATTCTGGGTTTTCTATCCTGGCCATTAACCTATGTGTCTGTTTTTGTGCCAGTACTATACTGTTTTGCTTCCTGTGGCTTTGTAGTATTGTCTGAAGTCAGGGAGCCTGAGTCTTCCAGCTCTGTTTTTCTTTCTCAAGATCAATTTGGCTATCCGGGGTCTTTTGTGTTTCCATACAAATTTAAAAATTTTTGATCCAGTTCTGTGAAAAATGCCATTGGTTGATTTGATAGGAATTGCATTGAATCTGTAGATTGCCTTGGGTAGTATGGTCATGTTAACAATATGGATTCTTCTAATCCCCAAACACCATATATCTTTCCATATATTTGTGTCACCTTCAATTTCTTTAAGTGTTTTATAGTGTTGGTAGTGCAGGTTTTTTGCCTCCTTAGATAGGTTTATTCCTAGGTATTTTATTCTTTTTGATACAGTGGTAAATGGGATTTTTCCCTAAATTTATCTGAGAGTTCATTGTTAGTGTATAGAAATGCAACAGATTTCTGTACATCAATATTTTATCTTACAACTTTACTGAATTCATTGATGAGCTCTAGTAGTTTTCTGGTGGCATCTTTAGGATTTTCTATGTGTAGTATCATGTCATCTGCAAACAGTGACAGTTTTACTTCTTCTTTTCCAATCGGATTTTTATTTCCTTTTCTTCACTGATTGCTGTGGCTTGGACTTCCAAAACTGTGTTGAATCAAAGTGGCAAGAGTGGACATCCTTGTCTTGTTCCTGGTCTTAGAGAAAATGCTTTCAACTTTTCACTGCTGAGTATGATGTTAGCAGTGTTTTTGTCATATATCACCTTTAATATGTTGAGGTGTGTTCCCTCTATGCCCAGTTTCTGGTGAGTTTTTATCATCATAAATGGGTGTTGAATTTTGTCAAAAGATTTTTCTGCATCTATTAGAAATGCAGAAATGATCATATGGTTTTTATTCTTCAATTTGTCAATGTGGTGTGCCACACTGATTGATTTGTGGGTATTGAAAAATCCTTGCATCCCTGGGATAAATCACACTTGACCACAGTGTATGACCCTTTTAAAGTATTGTTGGATTCAGTTTGCTAGTATTTTGTTGAGTTTTGCATCAATGTTCATCAGTGATATTAGCCTGTAATTTTCATTTTTTGAGGATCTCTGTCTGGCTTCAGTCTCAGGATAATGGTGGCCTCATAGAATGAGTTTGGGAGTGTTCCTTCCTTTACAATGGTTTTGGAATAGTTTCAGAAAGATAGGTGTTAACTCTTCTCTAAATGTTTGATAGAATTTGCCTGTGAAGCCATCTGGTCCTGGACTTTTGTTTGTTGCAAATTTTTAAATCACAGTTTCAATTTCAGTACTTGTGATTGGTCTGTTCATATTTTCTATTTCTTCCTGGTTCTGTCTTGGGAGATTGTACCTTTCTCAGAATTTGTCCATTTCTTCTAGGTTGTCCATTTTATTGGCATATATTTGCTCATAGTAGTCTCTTATAATCCTTTGTATATCTGTGGTGTCCATTGTATCTTCTCCTTTTTCATTTCTAATTTTATTTGTTTGAGCCCTCTCCCTTTTTCTTGATGAGTCTGGCTAAAGGTTTTATGAATTTTATTTTTTCAAAGATCCAGCTTTTAGTTTCATTGATCTTTTCTATTGCTCTTTTTTTTAATCTATATTTCATTTGTTTCTGCTCTGAACTTTGATTTCTTTCCTTCAAATAATGTTGGGCTTTGTTTATTCTTCTTAGTTGCTTTAGGCATAAGCTTAGGTTGTTTGGGATTTTGTTTGATTCCTGAGTTAAGCTTTTCTTGCTGTAATCTTTCCTCTTAGACCTGCTCTCGCTGCATCCCATATGTTTTGAATCATCATGTTCTCATTTTCATTTGTCTCTCGGTATTTTTTATTTCCTCTTTGATTTTCCCCAGAGAGGAAATCCATTGGTTGTTTAGTAGCACATTTTCTCATCTCCACGTATTTGTGCTTTTTGCAGTTTTGGGTTTTTTGTAGTTGATTTCTAGTTTCATATCATTGTGGTTGCAAAAGATGCTTGGTATTATTTCAGTTTTCTTAAATCTACTGAGGCTTGTGTTGTGGTCAATCATTTGATCTATCCTGGAGAATGTTCCATGTGCACTTGAAAACAATGTGTCTGCTACTTTCAGGTGGAATGTTCTATAAATATTAATTAAGTCCACTTGGTCTACTATGTTATTCAAGACGTGTGTTTCCTTACTGATTTTCTGTCTGGATGATCTGACCATTGATGTAAGTGGGGTGTTAAAGTCCCCTACTATTACTGTGTTACTGTTGATTTCTCTTTTTATGGCTGTTAATATTTGCGTTATATATTGAGGTGCTCCTATGTTGGGTGCATATATATTTACACTTGTTAAATCTTCTTGGATTGACCCTTTGATCATTAGGTAGTGTCCTGCTTTGTCTCTTGTAACAGTTTTTATTTTAAAGTTTATTTTGTCTGATATATGTATTGCTACTCCAGCTTTTTCTTAATTTCTGTTGGCATAGAATACTTTTTTCCTCTCCCTTACTTTAAATCTGTATGTTTGCCTAGATCTGAAGTGAGTCTCTTGTAGGCAACATATATATGGCTCTTGTTTTTGTATCCATTCAGTTAGTCTGTGTTTTTTGGTTGTTTTTAGTTGAATTACCTTAACATTTAAGGTAATTAGCTCTATGTATATCCTTATTACTATTTTGTTAATTGTTTTGGATTTGTTTTTATAGGTTTTATTCCCCTTTCTTCTTTTTTTCACTCTCTTGTGAGAGTGAACATAGTGTTATGTTTGGATTCCTTTTTCTTTTTTATCTGTGTATCAGAGATTTTTGGTTAGATTTTTGGTGTGCAGTTTCCATGAGGTTTTTGTATGTGTGTGTGTGTGTATGATTGTTCTAAGCTGCTGATCTCTTAATTCCAAATGCATTTGGAATACTGTGAATTTGTACTCTCCTCCTGTCACAATTACTATTTTTGATATCATATTTTACATCCAAATTTTTGTTTCCCTTAACTGCTTATGGTGGGTACAGTTGTTTTTACTAATTTTGTCTTTTAACCTGCCTACTAGCTTTGTATGTGGATGATTCCCTACCTTTACTGTATGTTTGCCATTTCAGGTGAGTTTTTCATTCCATAATTTTCTTGTTTCTAGTTGTGGCCTTTTCTTTTTCACCTAGAGAAGTTCCTTTAACATTTATTATAAAGCTGGTTGAGTGGTGATGAACTCTTTTAGCTTTTGCTTGTCTGTAAAGCATTTGCTCTCTCCATCAAATCTAGAGACTTGCTTGGTAGAGTATTCTTGGTTGTAGGTTTTTCCCTTGCAACACTTTAAACATATGTCACTCCATTCTGGCCTGCAGAATTTCTGCTCTAAAATCAGCTGAACTCATTATGGGAATCCTCTTGTATGTTATTTGTTGTTTTTCCCTTACTGCTTTTAGTATTCTCTCTTTATTTTTTCTTATTTGATTTACAGTGTGTCTTGGTGTCTTCCTATTTGGTTTAATCCTGTATTTGGACTCTATGCACTTCCTGGACTTGGGTGACTGTTTCCTCTCTCAGGTTAGGGGAGTTTTCAGTGGTTATCTCTTCAGGTATTTTTTCAGGCCCTTTCTCTTTCTCTTTTCCTTCTGGAACCCCTACAGTGTGAATATTAGTGTGCTTGACCTTTTACCAGAGGTCTCTTAAACTGTCCTGTTTTCTTTTTTTTCTGTTCATCAGCCATGATTTCCACTACTCTGTCTTCCGGCTCACTGATCCATTATTCTGAATCATTTAGTCTACTATTGATTTCCTCTAGTGTATTTTTCATTTCAGTTATTGTATTCTTCATCCATGTTTGGTTCTTTATATTTTCTAACTCTTTGTTAAAAACTTCTAACTTTTCATTCTGTGCATCCATTCTCCTCCTGAGTTCTTTGATCATCTTTACAATCATTACTCTGAACTCTTTCTTGGGTAGATTACCTATGTATCTCCACTTCACTTAGTTTTTCTTCTGGGGTTTTATCTTGTGCCTTTGTCTGGAATATATTCCTCTGCTGCCTCATTTTGTCTAATTTGCTTTTAGTATTTTTATGTATGTTATGTTAGTTACAATTCTTGACCTTGGAGAAGTGGCCTACTCTAGGAGGTATCTTATGAGTCCCTGCCATGCACTACCCTTTTGTCACCCATGCTAAATGCACTAGTGATTCCTCCTAAGAGGGCTGCGTGTGTCTTTCTGTGGTGGTAGGATGACTATGGGGGCAGTCTGCTAGGCTTGTTTGGCCTCTAGTCTGGTTGGTTGCCATTTCCTGTCTTCTGTGAATGATGATGTTTAGCAGGGCCTGGTTATGATGTGGCTGTTTGTGAAATCCTAGGGGGCCTCAGGGCTAGTGCTGACTCACTGTGGGTGCAGTCAGGGTCCCAAAATACTGGGGCTGTTGCCCACCAACTAGCAGGTGAAGCCAGATCCTGGGGATAGTGCCAGACTACTGGAAGGCAGAGCTGGTTCCTGGAGTCTGGCTGCAGGGCCCAGGGATCACAGAACTCATTTCATGTTGTTGTTGGGGCAGGGGGATTGTTCACTGACATTGCTGGGTATGGGGTCTGGGGTGTCCTGAAGGTTGCTTTGGCCTGCTAGTGGGCAGGGTCAGGGCCCAGCTAGTCCGAGGGTAGGGCCTGGGCTGCATTCCTGGATCATAGTCTTCTTGCTTCTGGTATCTACCCCTTGGTGGTTGAGGCTGGTCTAGAGGCTTGTTCAGGCTTCCTGGAAGGAGGGGCTGGTGCCTGTCCACTGGTGTGTAGAGTTGGGTCTTGGCTGACTATGGGGCTGAGCCATGTCTAAGGGCATGTTCAGAGGCAGCTGTGTGCTTTTTAGTCTTTAGGCAGCCTGTTGCTGATGGGTGGTGCTGTATCCCCACCCACTTAATTGTTTGGCCTAAGGCATCCCAGCACTGGTGCCTGTAGGCTGTTGGGTGGTGCCAGGTCTTGGTTCTAATGAGTCAATATGTCCGTCAGCTGCCAGCAGCAGCAGTGTTCACGTGAATGAATGTTCTCCAATATATCTGTCACCAATGTCTCTGTCCCCAGGTTGAGCTGCAACTGTCCCCCACCTCTTCAGGAGACTCTCCAAGACCAGCAGTTAGGTCTGGCCCAGGCTCCTGTCAAATTACTGCTTTTGCCTTGGGTCCCAGTACATGTGAGATTTTGTGTGCACCCTTTATTAATGAAGTCTCTATTTCTCCTAGTCCTCTGGGACTCCTGCTGTTAAGCCCCACTGGCCTTCAAAGCCAAATGCTCTGGGGGCTCATGTTCCCAGTGTCAGATACTGGGGCTGGAGAGACTGATATGGGGCTCAGAACTCTCACTCCTGTGGGAGAACTTCTGCAATATATTCTCTAGTTTGTCGGTTGCCCATCTGGAGAGTATGGGATTTGATTATATCACAATTCTCCCCCTCTTACCCATCTTGTTGTGGTTCCTTCTTTGTGTCTTTTGTTGTACAAGATCTTTTCCAGTAGGTTACAGTCATTTTCCCTGATGGCTGTTCTGCAGATACTTGTTATTTTGGTGTGCTTGTGAGTGGAGATGACCTCAGGGTCTTTCTGCTTTGTCATCGTGGCCACTCTCCTGGAGTAAATAAATTTTTAAGGTAGCTGGTGCAAACTTGAATTGGGTTTGTCTCATTGTTAAGAGGACAAAGCCTTCTTAGATTGTTAATCTGCTTCTAATAACTGATTGTACAGTTTCTTTACCTTTAATCAGTAATCTGCTATAACTTTCCATATTTGCCTCTAAAACCTTTTGTCACTTTGGTTAAGTGAATAAGTATTGTTTCACAGTGTTCTATGACATTTGACCAAGTCTTTTAAACCTTCTTTATATTTTTTTGACAAACTTCCCAAATCAAATTGTAATGAAGTTCCTTTGACCCCTAGCTAACTTTGGGATGCTTCAAAGGACCCCTGAAACATTCCAAGGAGAGATATTAAACTAATTAGGTTCATTTGGTGTGTTAAGTTCCATGGGAAGTATTGTCAAATGAGTAGCAAATCTCCTTAGATTATGTTGTATGGGTAAATGTTGTTAACATTGACATTCTAGTAATTATATGGAATTCCCTCAAATCTAGTATGTCCTGGTAAAATGTTATCAGTCATAATTCTAGTTATTATCTTTTAATATTGAATGTCACAGCAATAACCAAACTTCTTTGTCAGTTGCATTATGATCAGGTTTTTTTTTTTTTTTTATCATGCCTTCTTAGGTCTTTTGCCGGTCATGGTCAGTTATGGTTTTACTCTGATGCCTTTGCAAAGTGCTTCCTCTTCAAGAAGATTCAGAGAAAGGACTTTTTTCCAAGTACAGGTTTCTGATTAATTTCAGATCATACTGCTGAACTGGGTAAAAAAGAAGTCTTATGGGAAGTCTAATGGCTTCATAAAATTGTTAAAAGAAAAAGGATTAGTGACACAGGACTGAGTGAACTGGTGAATATGGGTATAATTTTATGGTTTCTCTCTGAAACATTACTGGCTTTTAATCTGTGTTTTCCAGATTTAAGAAAACTCTTCCCCTCAAGCTAATTATGACTCACAGCAATTTGGTAAGTTACACATTTGTAAGCAGAATTGAAACACTTATCTTTTCTCTCTACCTGATCCCTCCAGAGATTGGAAACTCTTAGGTTCCGTTCCTAACAGCTTTACCAGATAAATTAGGAAGGTCAACTCCTAACAGATGCAGGAATCTGAAGGTATTCTGGGGACCTTGAAAAAGGAAGGAATTCACATAAATCTGTAAGATGAAATCTGTGACAAGCCTTTGGCATGGCTTTCCTGGCCTTGAGAGGCCTTTAAAATTTTGATCTGAGATTGCTTATAAAAGTCCCAGTGAAGCAAATTTTAAAAGACCTATGATCAATTACACTTACATACATCATCACGCCAAGTTTATTAAAACCAGATGTACTTTGAAAACAGATTAGTCTTAATTTGGCTGTATTTGGTAGAAATGAGGGTCATTTTAGAGAGAAAAAGATTGTTTCAGTGAATATTAAATTCTAGTTTTGTTATTGAAGTTGGTATTCCCTGCCTGACTCACTTCCCAGATAGCTCCTTTCTTTTATGTTATTGTAAATTTAATTGAATTATTAAAATGACACTTTAAGATTGTTTCTGAAGTTTATCTCAGTTACTTACTTTTGGATGAAGATCAGATGCCCCGTGACCTGCAACCACATGATTATGCATACTGGAAAAGACATAATTTAAAGAACCATCTCCAACCTATATGGAAGGACCTATATCAGGTACTCTTAACTAGCTCATGCAATGCAAAACTGAAGAGAATTGATGCATGGATTAATATTTCCAGTTAGAAAGGGCCCCTGCACTGGACTGGCCTACAGAGAAGACAGCTGACCACAAAATCACATTAAAACAATGTTCAAATAAGGAGAAATTATCAGACCAGGATGAGAAGACAACATATGAAGTAGACAGCTGACCCAAGATGCCAGACCAGACCAGGTCTGTATACCAATTACCTTGACAACTGCTCACAGCTTTGCTCATGAACCAAATGTATTTCACAATCTTATGCAGAGTTAACATTAATCCAGTTGTTAGGATTATGGTCAATTATCTATATATCCAGTACTTCTGGGTTACCTTGGTGGATTTCTCCACTTAAAGGCTCTAATCGGATGGCCCCTAGGAAATTATTCTAGAAGAAATTATAATTCTCTTCAGACCACTAGTGATATTACTAGTTGGGATACCCTCACCTCACCAATTAATAAGTGAGGCAGACAACTGGTAAGTGAGCTAGAAGACAGAATGGTGGAAATCACTGGGGCAGAACAGAAAAAGGAATGAAAAGAAATGAGGACAGTCTAAGAGACATCTGGAACAATATTAAACACAACATTTGCATTATAGGGGTTCCAGAAGGAGAGCAGAGAGAGAAAAGACCTGAGAAAATATTTGAAGAGATGATAGCTGAAAACTTCCCCAACATGGGAAAGGAAACAGTCACCCAAGTCCAGGAATCCCAGAGTCCCAAGTAGGATAAACATGATGAGGAACACAATGAGACACATAGTAATCAAACTTACAAAAATTAAAGATAGAGAAAATATTAAAAGCAACAAGGGAAAAGCAATAAATAACATAAAAGGGAATTTCCATACAATTATCAGCTGGCTTCTCAGCAGAAATTCTGCATACCAGAAGGGAGTGGCACAATATATTTAAAGTGATGAAAGGGAAGAGCCTACAACCAAGAATACTCGACCCAGCAAACTCTCAGATTTAACAGAGAAATCAAAAACTTTACAGACAAGCAAAAGGTAAGAGAATTCAGCACCACCAGCACCACCAGACCAGCTTTTTTAACAAATGCTAAAGGAACTTCTCTATGCAGAAAAGAAAAGGCCACAACTAGAAACAAGAAAATTATGAATGAAAAGCTCACTGGTAAAGACAAACCTACACTAAAAGTAGCAAATATTCACACACAAATATGATATCAAAATCAGCAATCATGAGGCGAGTACAAATGCAGGATATTGGAAATGCATTTGAAATGAAAAGACAAGTAACTTAAAACAATCTTGTTTATATATAGACTGTTATATCAAACCCTCATGGTCACCACAAATCAAAAATCTACAATAGATATACACACAAACACACACAAACAAAAGGAAGCCAAATACAACATTAATCATTAAATCACAGGTTAAGAGAACAAAAGAAGAAAGGGGAGAATTAAAAAGACATACAAAAACAAATCCAGGGCTTCCCTGGTGGCGCAGTGGTTGAGAGTCCGCCTGCCGATGCAGGGGACACAGGTTCGTGCCCTGGTCCGGGAAGATCCCACATGCCATGGAGCGGCTGGGCCCGTGAGCCATGGTCTCTGAGCCTGTGCATCAGAGCCTGTGCTCTGCAATGGGAGAGGCCACAACAGTGAGAGGCCTGCATACCACAAAAAAAAATCCAGAACAATTAACAAAATGGCAATAAGAATGTACGTATCAATCATTAGCTTAAACATAAATGGTTTAAATACTCCAACCAAAAGACATGGACTGGATGAATGAATACAAAAACAAGACCCATATATATGCTATCTACAAAAGACCCACTTCAGATCTAGAGACACATACACACTGAAAGTGAAGAGATGGAAAAAGGTATTCCATGCAAATGGAAATCAAAAGAAAGCTGTAGTAGCAGTATCATATCAGACAAAATAAACTTTAAAGATTGTTACAAGAGACAGGGAAGGACATTACATTATGATCAAGAGATCAATCCAAGAAGAAGATGTAACAACTGTAAATATATATGAACCCAACATAGGAGTACCTCAATATATAAGTCAAAAACTAACAGCCATAAAAGGAGAAATTGACAGTAACACAATATTAGTGGTGGAGTTTAACACACACTTTCATCAATGGACAGACCTTCCAGACAAAAAATCAGTAAGGAAACACAGGCCTCAAAAGACATATTCGACCAGATGTACTTAATTGATATTTATTGAGCGTTCCATTCAAAAGCAGCAGAATACACATTTTTCTCAAGTGCACATGGTACATTCTCCAGGATTGATCACATGCTGGACTACTAAGTGAGCCTTGGTAAATTTAAGAAAATTGAAATCATATGACATTATTGTGAGAAAAGATGCTTGATAAGATTAGAAATCAACTATAAAAAAAGTGTAAAAATCAAAAACATGTGGAGGATAAACAACATGCTACTAAGCAATCAATGGATCACTGAAGAAATCAAAGAGGAAATTTAAAAATACCTAGAGACAAATGAAAATGAAAGCATGGTGATCTAAAACGTATGGGACAAAGCAAAAGCAGTCTTAAGAGTGAAGTTTATAGAAATACAAGGAAAAAATATACTCAATCTAACCTTACACCTAATGCAACTGGAGAAAGAAAAACAAAACCCAGTTAGTAGAAGGAAAGAAAACATAAAGTTCAGAGCAGAAATAAATGAAATAGAGACAAACAATAGAAAAGATCAATGAAACTAAAAGCTTGTCATTTGAAAAGATAAACAAACGTGATAAACCTTAGCCAGACTCATCAAGAAAGAAAGGGAGAGGGCTCAAATCAATAAAATTAGAAATGAAAAAGGAGAAGTTACAATGGACACCAGAGAAATACAAAGGATTATAAGAGACTACTACAAGCAATAAAATGGACAACCTAGAAGAAATGGACAAGTGCTTAGAAAAGTACGAGCTATCAAGACTGAACCAGGAAGAAATAGAAAATAATAACAGACCAAACACAAGTACTGAAATTGAAACAGTGATTTAAAAACTCCCAAAAAACAAAAGTCCAGAAACAGATGACCTCACAGGCAAATTCTGTGAAACATTTAGAGAAGAGTTAACACCTATTCTTCTGAAACTATTACAAAAAATTGCAAAGGAAGGAACATGCCCAAGCTCATTCTATGAGGCCACCATCACCCTGATACCAAAACCAGACAAAGATGCCACAAGAAAAAGAGAAAATTATAGGCCAATATCAATGATGAAAATAAATGCAAAAATCCTAAACAAAATACTAGCAAGTTAAACCCAACAGCATGTTAAATAGATTATACACCATAAATAACTGGGATTTATCCCAGGGATGCAAGAATTTTTCAATATCTGCAAATCCATCAGTGTGATATATCACATTAACAAATTGAAGAATAAAAACCATATGAGAATCGCAATAGATGCAGAAAAAGCTTTTGACAAAATTCAACACCCATTTATGAAAAAAACTCTCCAGAAAATAGGCATAGAGGGAACATACATCAACACAATAAAGACCATATATGACAAACCTTCAGCTAACATCATACTCAATGGTGAAAAGCTGAATGCATTTCCTCTAAGATCAGGAACAAGACAAGGCTATCCACTCTCGCCACTTTGATTCAATGTCATTTTGGAAGTCCTAGTCTCAGCAATCAGGGAAGAAAAATAAATAAATAAAAGGAATACAAAATGGAAAAGTAGAAGTAAAACTGTCACTGTTTGCAGTTGACATGATACTATATGTAGAAAATGCTAAAGATGCCACCAGAAAACTACTAGAGCTCATCAATGAATTCAGTAAAGTTGCAGAATACAAAATTGATGTACAGGGCCTCCCTGGTGGCGCAGTGGTTAAGAGTCCGCCTGCCGATGCAGGGGATACGGGTTCGTGCCCCGGTCTGGGAGGATCCCATATGCCGCGGAGCGGCTGGGCCCATGAGCCATGGCCGCTGGGCCTGCGCATCCGGAGCCTGTGCTCCGCAACGGGAGAGGCCACAACAGTGAGAGGCCCGCATACAGCAAAAAAAAGAAAAAAAAAAATTGATGTACAGAATCTGTTGTTTTCCTATACAATAATAATTAAACATCAGAAAGAGAAATTAAAGAAATAATCTCATTTACTATCACATCAAAAAGAATAAAATACCTAGGAATAAACCTACCTAAGGAGACAAAACACCTGCACTCTGAAAACTATAAGACACTGAACAAAGAACGTGAAGGTGATACAAACAGATGGAAAGATATACAATGTCCGTGGATTGGAAAAATCAATATTGTGAAAATGACTATACTATCCAAACCAATCTAAAGATTGAATGCAATCCCTATCAAATTACCAATGGCATTTTTTTCAGAACTAAAACAAAAATTTTACAATTTTTATGCAAACACAAAAGACCCTGAATAGCCAAAGCAATTTGAGAAAGAACGGAGCTAGAGGAATCAGGGTCCCTCACTTCAGACTATAATACAAAGCTACAGTAATCAAAACAGTACGGTACTGGCACAAAAAAAGAAATATAGATCAATGGAACAGTATAGAAAAATACAGGGAGGAGCTTCAAGATGGCAGAAGAGTAAGATGTGGAGATAACCTTCCTCCCCACAAATACATCAGAAATACATCTACATGTGGAACAACCCCTACAGAACACCTACTGAATGCTGGCAGAAGACCTCAGACCTCCCAAAAGGCAAGAAACTCCCCATGTACCTGGGTAGGGCAAAAGAAAAAAGAAACAGAGACAAAAGAACAGGGACAGGTCCTGCACCTCTGGGACGGAGCTGTGAAGGAGGAAAGGTTTCCATGTACTAGGAAACCCCTTTGCGGGCAGAGACTGTGGGTGGTGGAGGTGGGAAGCTTCAGAGCCACAGAGGGGAGCACAGCAACAGGGGTGCAGAGAGCAAAGCAGAGAGATTCCCGCACAGAGGATCAGTGCCGATCAATACTCATCAGCCTGAGAGGCTTGTCTGCTCACCCACAGGGGTGTGAGGTGGCTGGGAGCTGAGACTCAGGCTTCAGAGACCAGATCCCAGGGAGAGGACTGGGATTAGCTGCATGAACACAGCCTGAAGGGGACGAGTGCGCCACAGCTAGCAGGGAGGGAGTCTGGGAAAAAGCAAGAGACTTTTTCTTGCCTCTTTGTTTTGTCATGTGTGAGGAGAGGGGATTAAGACCGCTGCTTAAAGGAGCTCCAGAGAGAGGAGCAAGCCGCGGCTATCAGCACGGACCCCAGAGATGGGCATGAGACACTAAGGCTGCTGATACAGCCACCAAGAAGCCTCTGTAAAAGCACAGGTCACTATCCACACCTCTCCTCCTGGGAGCCTGTGCAGCCAACCACTGCCAGGGTCCCGTGATCCAGGGACAAGTTCCCTGGGAGAACACACAGCACACCTCAGGCTGGTGCAATGTCACACCGGCCTCTGCCGTGGCAGGCTTGTCCTGCATCCCATACCCTTCCCTGCCCCTGGCCTGTGTGAGTCAGAGGCCCTGAATCAGATGCTCTTTTAACCCCATCCTGTCTGAGTGAAGAACAGATGCCCCCAGGCGACCTACACACAAAGGCAGAGCCAAATCCAAAGCTGAACCCCAGGAGCTGTGGGAACAAAGAAGAGAAAGGGAAATATCTCCCAGCAGCCTCAGGAGCAGCAGATTAAATTTCCACAATCAACTTGATGTACACTGCATCTGTGGAATACCTGAATAGACAATGAATCATCACAAATTGAGGAGGTAGACTTTGGGAGTAATGGTTTTTTTTTTCCCTTTTTCTCTTTTTGTGAGTGTTTATGTATATGATTCTCTGTGTGATTTTGTTTGTATAGTTTTGCTTTTACCATTTGTCCTAGGGATCTGTCTGTCAATTTTTTTTTTTTAGTATACTTTTTAGTGCTTGTTATCATTAGTGGATTTCTTTTCTAGTTTGCTTGCTCTTTCTTTCTTTCATTTTGTTTTATTACTTAACATTTATTTTTAATAATTATTTTTTATTTCAATAACCTTATTTTATTTCATTTTATCTTTTACTTTCTTTCTTTTTTTCTCCCTTTTATACTGAGCTGTGTGGATGACAGGCTCCTGGTGCTCTGGCCAGGTGTCAGGGCTGTGCCTCTGAGGTGGGAGAGCCAAGGTCAGGACACTGGTCCACCAGAGGCCCCCCGGCTCCATGTAATATCAAATGGTGAAAATCTCCCAGAGATCTCCACAAACGCCAAGACCCAGCTCCACTCAGTGACCAGCAAGCTAGAGTGCTGAACACCCTATGACAAACAACTAACAAGACAGGAACACAACCCCACCCATTAGCAGAGGGACTGCCTAAAATCATAATAAGGTCACAGACACCCCAAAACACACCACCAGACGTGGACCTGCCCACCAGAAAGACAAGATACAGCCTCATTCAACAGAACACAGGCACTAGTCCCCTCCACTAGGAAGCCTACACAACTCACTGAACCAACCGTAGCCACTGGGGGCAAACACCAAAAACAATGGGAACTACAAACCTGCAGCTTGTGAAGAGGAGACCCCAAACACAGTAAGTTAAGCAAAATGAGAAGACACATAATCACACAGCAGATGAAGGAGCAAGGTAAAAACCCACCAGAAATAACAAATGAGGAGGAAATAGGCAGGCTACCTGAAAAAGGAATTCAGAAAAATGATAGTAAAGATGATCCAAAATCTTCGAAATAGAATGGAGAAAATACAAGATATGTTTAACATTGACCTAGAAGAACAAAAGAGCAAACAAACAATGAGGAAAAACAAAATAAATTAAAAATTCGCTAGAAGGGATCAATAGCAGAATAACTGAGGCAGAAGAATGGATAAGTGACATGGAAGATAAAATAGTGGAAATAACTACTGCAGAGCAGAATAATGAAAAGAATTGAGGACAATCTCAGAGACCACTGGGACAACATTAAACACACCAACATTTGAATTACAGGGGTCCCAGTAGAAGAAGAGAAAAAGAAAGGGACTGAGAAAATATTTGAAGTGATTACAGTTGAAAACTTCCTTACCAATGGAAAGGAAATAGTTAATCAAGTCTAGGAAGCACAGAGAGTCCCATACAGGATAAATTCAAGGAGAAACAGGCCAAAACACATATTAATCAAACTATCAAACATTAAATACAAAGAAAAAGTATTAAAAATAGAAAGGGAAAAACAACAAATAACATGTAAGGGAATCCCCATAAGGTTAGCAGCTGATCTTTCAGTGGAAAATCTCCAAGCCAGAAAGGAGTGGCAGGACATATTTAAAGTGATGAAAGTGAAAAACCTACAACCAAGATTACTCTATCCAGCAAGAATCTCATTGAAATATGACAGAGAAATTAAAACCTTTACAGACAAGCAAAAGCTAAGAGAATTCAGCACCACCAAACCAGCTTTACAACAAATGCTAGAGACTTCTCTAGGGAGGAAACACAAGAGAAGGAAAAGACCTGTAATAACATACCCTAAACAATTGAGAAAATGGCAATAGGAACATACATATTGATAATTACCTTAAATGTACATGGATTAAATGCTCCAACCAAAAGACATAGACTGGTTGAATGGATACAAAACCAAGACCTGTATATATGCTGTCTACAAGAGATGCACTTAAGACCTAGGGACACATACAGACTGAAAGTGAGGGAAGGGAAAAAGATATTTCATGCAAATGGAAATCAAAAGAAAGCTGGAGGAGCAATTCTCATATCAGACAAAATAGACTTTACAACAAAGACTATTACAAGAGACAAAGAAGGACACTATATAATGATCAAGGGATCAAATTCAAGAAGAAGATATAACAATTGTAAATATTTATGCACCCAACATAGGAGCACCTCAATACATAAGGCAAATACTAACAGCCATAAAAGGGGAAATCGACAGTAACACAGTCATAGGAGGAGATTTTAACACCCCACTTTCACCAATGGACAGGTCATCCAAAATGAAAATAAATAAGCAAACACAAGCTTTAAATAATGCGTTAAACAAGATGATATTTATAGGACATTCCATCCAAAAACAACAGAATACACATTCTTCTCAAGTGCTCATGGAACATTCTCTAGGATAGATCATATCTTGGGTCACAAATCAAGCCTTGGTAAATTTCAGAAAATTGAAATCATATCAAATATCTTTTCTGACCACAATGCTATGAGCCTGGATATCAGTTACAGGAAAAAATCTGTAAGAAATACAAACAGATGGAGGCTAAACAATACACTACTTAATAACCAAGATATCACTGAAGAAATCAAAGAGGAAATCAAAAAATACCTAGAAACAAATGACAATGAAAACACGACAACCCAAAACCTATGAGATGCAGCAATAGCAGTTGTAAGGGGGAAGTTTATAGCAATACAATCCTACCTTAATAAGCAAGAACCATCTCAAATAAACAACCTAACTTTCCACATAAAGCAATTAGAGAAAGAAGAACAAAAAACCCGTTAGCAGAAGGAAAGAAATCATAAATATCAGATGAGAAATAAATGAAAAAGAAATGAAAGAAATGATAGCAAAGATCAATGAAACTAAAAGCTGGTTCTTTGAGAAGATAAACAAAATTGATAAACCTTTAGCCAGACTCACCAAGAAAAATACGCAGAAGACTCAAATCAATAGAATTAGAATGAAAAAGGAGAAGTAACAACTGACAGGGTAGAAACACTAAAGATCATGAGAAATTACTACAAGCAAATATATGCCAATAAAATGAAAAACCTGGAAGAAATAGACAAATTCTTAGAAATGCACAACTGTCCAAAACTGCACCAGGAAGAAATAGAAAATATGAACAGACCAATTAAAGCACTGCAATTGAAACTGTGATTTAAAATCTTCCAACAAACAAAAGCCCAGGGCCAGATGGCTTCACAGGAGAATTCTATCAAACATTTAGAGAAGAGCTAACACCTATCCTTCTCAAACTCTTCCAAAATATAGCAGAGGGAGGAACACTCCCAAACTCATTCTAGAAGGACACCATCATCCTGATACCAAAACCAGACAAAGATGTCACAAAAACAGAAAACTACAGACCAATATCACTGATGAACATAGATGCCAAAATCCTCAACAAAATACTAGCAAACAGAATCCAACAGCACATTAAAAGGATCATACACCATGAACAAGTAGGGTTTATCCCAGGAATGCAAGGATTCTTCAATATATGCAAATCAATCAATGTGATACACCATATTAACAAACTGAAGGAGAAAAACCATATGATCATTTCAATAGATAAAGAGAAAGCTTTTGACAAAATTCAACACTCATTTATGATAAAAACCCTCCAGAAAGTAGGCATAGAGGGAACTTACCTCAACATAATAAAGGCCATATACGATAAGCCCATGGGCAACATCATCCTCAGTGGTGAAAAACTGAAACCATTTCCATTAAGGTCGGGAACAAGACAAGTTTGCCCACTCTCATCACTGTTATTCAGCATAGTTTTGGGAGTTTTAGCCACAGCAATCAGAGAAGAAAAAGAAATAAAGGGAATCCAAATAAAAAGAAGAAGTAAAGCTGTCACTGTTTGCAGATGACATGATACTATACATAGAGAATCCTAAAGATGCTACCAGAAAACTACTAGAGCTAAGCAATGAATTTAGTAAAGTAGCAGGATACAAAATTTATGCACAGAAGTCCCTTGCATTCCTATACACTAATGATGAAAAATCTAAAAGAGAAATTAAACAGACACTCCATTTACCACTGCAACAAAAAGAATAAAATACCTAGGAATAAACCTACCTAAGGAGACAAAAGCCCTGTATGCAGAAAACTATAATACACTGATGAAAGAAATTAAAGATGATATAAAGAGATGGAGAGATATACCATGTTCTTGGATTGGAAGATTCAACACTGTGTAAATGACTCTACTACCCAAAGCAATCTATAGATTCAATGCAATCCCTATCAACTACCAATGGCATTTTTCACAGAACTGGAACATAAAATTTTCACAATTTGTATGGAAACACAAAAAAACCCCGAATAGTTAAGCAATATTGAGAAAGAAAAATGGAGCTGCAGGAATCAGGCTCCCTGACTTTAGACTATACTATAAAGCTACAGTAATCAAGAGAGTATGGTACTGGCATAGAAACAGAAATATAGCTCAATGGAAGAGAATAGAAAGCCCAGAGATAAATCTATGCACATATGGTCACCTTATCTTTGATAAAGGAGACAAGAATATACAGTGGAGAAAAGACAGCTTCTTCAATTAGTGGTGCTGGGAAAATGGGACAGCTTCATGTAAAAGAATGAAACTAGAACACTCCCTAACACCATACACAAGAATAAACTCAAAATGCATTACAGACCTAAATGTAAGGCCAGATACTATCAAACTGTTAGAGGAAAACAGCCAGAACACTCTATGACATAAATCATAACAAGATCCTCTTTGATGCACCTCCTAGAGAAATGGAAATAAAAACAAAAATAAACAAATGAGACCTAATGGAAAAAGCTTTTGCACAGCAAAGGAAATGATAAACAAGACAAAAAGACAACCCTCAGAATGGGAGGAAGTATTTTCACATGTAGCAACTGACAAAGGATTAGTCTCCAAAATTTACAAGCAGCTCATTCAGCTCAATATCAAAAAACCAAACAACCCAATCCAAAAATGGGCAGAAGACCTAAATAGACATTTCTCCAAAGAAGATACACAGATGGCCAAAAAACACATGAAAGACTGCTCAAGATCCTTAATCATTAGGGAAATGCAAATCAAAACTACAATGAGATATCATCTCACACCAATCAGAATGGCCATTATCCAAAAATGTACAAACAATAAATGCTGGAGAGGGTTTCAAGAAAAAGGAACCCTCTTGCACGCTGGTGGGAATGTAAATTGATACAGCCACTATGGAGAACAGTATGGAGGTTCCTTAAAAACTAAAAATAGAACTACCATATGACCCAGCAATCCCACTACTGGGCATATACCCTGAGAAAACCATAATTCAAAAAGAGTCATTTACCACAATGTTCATTGCAGCTCTATTTACAATACCCAGGACATGGAAGCAACTTGAGTGTACATCAAGAGATGAATGGATAAAAAAGATGTGGCACATATATACAATGGAACATTACTAGCCCTAAAAAGAAACGAAATTATGTTATTTGTAGTGAGGTGGATGGACCTAGAGTCTGTCATACAGAGTGAAGTAAGTCAGAAAGAGAAAGACAATACCATATGCTAACACATATATATGGAATCTAAAAAACTAAAACAAAAACAAAATGGTTATGAAGAACCTAGGGGCAAGACGGTTATAAAGACGCAGACCTACTAGAGGATGGACTTGAGGATACGGGGAGGGGGAAGGGTAATATGGGATAAAGTGAGAGAGTGGCATGGATATATATACACTACCAAATGTAAAATAGATAGCTAGTGGGAAGCAGCCGCATAGCACAGAGAGATCAGCTCGGTGCTTTGTGACCACCTAGAGGGGTGGGATAGGGAGGGTGGGAGAGAGGAAGATGCAAGAGGGAAGAGATATGGGGGGATATATGCATCTGTATAGTTGATTCACTTTGTTATAAAGCAGAAGCTAACACACCATTGTAAAGCAGTTATACTCCAATAAAGACGTTAAAAAAAAGAATAGTCCAGAGATAAACACAGGCACCTATGGTCAATTTTGGTCAATTTATCTACCACAAAGGAGGCAAGAGTGTACAATGGAGAAAAGACAGTTTCTTCACTAAGTAGTGCTGGAAAAACTGGACAGCTACATGTAAAAGAATGAAATTAGAACATTCTCTAACGCCACACACACAAAATAAACTCAAAATGGATTAAAGACCTAAATATAAGTCCTGATACTATAATACTCTTATAGGAAAACATAGACCAAACACTCTTTGAAATAAATCACAGGAATGTCTTTTTTGATTCATCTCCTAGGGTAATGGAAATATAAACAAAAATAAACAAATGGGACCTAATTGAACTCAACAGGTTTTGTACAGCGAAGGGAACCATAAACAAAATGAAAAGACAACCCACGGAATGTAAGAAAATTTTTGCAAATGATGAGAATGACAAGGATTAATCTCCATAATACATAAACAGGTCATGCAGCTCAATATCAAAAAAACAATTCTTGGCAGTATCAGTGTGTTTGTAAAAGGAAAGTCAAAAACAGAGAGGTTGTTTTACATAGTAATAATCACTTTCTGGAATGGAATCCCTGCTGTATCAGTGAGAGGAGCTAGTGACAAAGTCAAAGCAAAAAATTAGGCGGGTCTTTTCAGAAAGCATAAATAAAGAGCCTCCTATCCTGTGGCAGAAGCTCCTCTAGATTATGATAGATTCCAAATCAAGAATCTAGGAATGTGGAAAGATTTAATTACAAGACCTTGAACATGGACTGTCCCAAACCCTTGCATCCCACAGTGAACTCTGATTTCTGGGCTGCTTTGAAAACCCCGTACTCCTTTTGCCAGCTTATATTTGGGGAGCCTGTTTGTTGGCTATTCTTTTCTTCGAGTCTGTGTCAGTTAAGTCTCTAGCATGTGTTTCTTTACCTACCATCCAGTTTTGTTTAAAACACACAAAAAACTCTAGAGAGCCTTGAGAAAAGTCTTACTTGGTTACTAGTAATGTTTTTATTTATTGAGGATAGTTTCATGCTAAGAACAGTGTTAGATTTAAAAATTAGAGAATTAATTCCTCTTTGTTGTGTTGATTTCATTATTGAAAATAAATAGAACTTTGTAAAAACAAAAACAAAACAATCCAATCAAAGAATGGGCAGAAGACCTAAATAGGCATTTCTCCAAAGAAGACATACAGATGGCCAACAGGCACATAAAAAGCTGCTCAACATGGCTAATTATTAGAGAAATGCAAATCAAAACTACAATGAGGTATCACCTCACACCAATCAGAATGGCCATCATCAAAAATCTACAAACAATAAATGCTGAGGGTGTGGAGAAAAGGGAACCCTCCTGCACTGTTGGTGGGAATGTAAATTGATACAGCCACTATGGAGAACAGTATGGAGGTTCCTTAAAAAACTAAAAATAGAGCTACCATATGATCCAGCACTCCCACTCCTGGCTGTATATCCAGAGAAAACTATGGTTGGAAAGCATACATACACCCCAGTGTTCATTGTAGCACAATTTACAGTAGTCAAGACATGGAAGCAACCTAAATGTCCATTGACAGATGAATGAACAAAGAAGATGTGGTACATATATACCACAGAATATTATTCAGCCATAAAAAGAATGAAATAATTCCATTTGCAACAACATGGATGGACCTGGAGATCATCATACTAAGTGAAGTGAGTCAGAGAGTGACAAATATGTGATATAGCTTATATGTGGAATCTAAAAAAAAAAAATGATACAGATGAATTTATTTACAAAACAGAAACAGACTCACAGACTTAGTGAATGAACTTATGGTTACCAGTGGGGAAGGGTATAGGGGAGGGATAAACTGGGAGTATGGGATTGACATATACACACTACTATATTTAAAATAGATAACCAACAAGTACCTATTGTTTAGCACAGGGAACGCTACTCAGTATTCTGTAGTAACCTAAATGGAAAAAGAACTTGAAAAAGTATAGATACATGTATATGTATAACTGAATCACTTTGCTGTACACCTAAAACTAGCACAACATTTTAAATCAAGTATACCCCAATAAAATTGTAAAAACCTCAGGATAATCAACCAATGATCAGGAGATCTGAGAACCAGGAGAGACTCACCCAAATTCGTCTGGACTTCTGAAGAGGAGGATGGGCCCAAAAGGCCTCTCCCGGTACCAAGGCTCCAGTTCCTTGTAGAGTTCAGGTGAAGGAGAGGAGTCTGCTCTGGGCCCCTTCATTGTCAAACTGTGGACTGAAAAAAAATGTACAACTTCTAAAAGTTGAGAATTATGTTTTATTTGGCAGACAAAACTGAGGACTTCAGCCTAGAAGACAGCCTCTCAGACAGCTCTGAGGGACTGCTTCAAAGAGATTAGGGAGGAGCCTGGATACATAAGGATTTTTGCAACTGAAACCAGGTAGTCAGAACATCAAAAGATTACTGTTAGCGAATACCCTGGTGGTCCAGTGGTTAGGACTCCACGATCTCGTTGCTGAGGGAGCAGGTTCAATCCCTGGTCAGGGAACTAAGATCCCACAGGCTGCAGGGCGCTGCAAAAAAAAAAAAAAAAAAAAAAAAAAATTACTGTTAAAGGAAACCAGAGGTCTCTAGTTAATGAATTTAGCACTTTTCTATGTATGGGACGATTCAAGAGTCTGGGTTCATGGAAATCATTCCCTTGATATGCACCTTAGCTGTCTGGGGCCAGTATCCTGTTCTTTACCATCCTGTATCCCTTAAGGGTGTACAGTTTGGGGTGGCTGCAATGTTTGATGGCTTGGCAGTGGGCAGCCTGTTTGTCTCCATCCAAGTTCACTCAGGGCTCACCATCGGGGCAGCTGTAGTGGCTGATGGCCTGATGGGTGCAGCATCCTTTGTTTGCTGATATGGCAGGCAACATGTTTTCATCCACACTTCAAGGATGGTCAGGGATGAGAAATTTGGTCAGATGTCAAGGGCGATCAGACATTGATGGTGGGGTATTCTAGCAAACTTGTCTCAGCAGGATTCTTGCTAAAATTGGCTCCTTAAAGACATGTTGAAGGATGGGTCCTAGTCAAAAAAGAGCACAGAGGATACTGAATAGAGTTTGGCTAAAGAGAGAATCTTGTCTGAGAGGTAAAGATCAATTTCATTCTGAGCTATTATCTCCTTAGAAATTCAATTTCTAATTATGCTATTCCTTAAAATGTCAATAATTTGGACTCTGATGAAATATGTAATATAAGTAAATCACTATATTCTTCAACCTGGCAGAAAAATAGTAGTTCTTCTTTCATTTTATCTTGTGGTTAACTCTTCTTCACCCATCGCATGCATTTTGTATAGTTGGAATACCAAATAGGACTGTATTTAAAATTTGGGGGTTTTAAATTATTTTCCTTCCAATATACAGTTTCACTTATCTGAATATTGGTGGGCATGCGGGGATGAAAAAACAGTACTGGGCTTATCTTTAAGTATAGTTAAGTATGATCTATTCAATACAACTTAGGTCAACAAAGATTAAAACTCCCCAAAGAATTAGAAATAACCTAAAATATGAATATTGCAGAATTTAGTCTTAACTTTATTCAAACATAGGTACTGGTAGTATGCCTGTTAGAGATAAAGAAACAGAAAATGATCCCTGGTATTGTAGAAACTATACTATAATGAAGGGAGGGAAGGAGGGAGGGAGAGAGGGAGGGAAGGAAGGAAGGAAGGAAGAGCCTGGTGGCTTCAGGACATGCTACCTAAAAATATGACACCTTGGCAATTGAATATTTTAAATGGAAGCAGTTTGAGAAAACAGCAGGAAGGTCACTCTGCCCTCCCATCCCCCTCCTTCTTCCCTGAAGCAGGTCATAAACCCTCACAACAGAAGTGCCCTCCCTATATCCAGACCAAAAAAAAAAAAGAATCCTTTTCTTCAAAGACAAAGGGATTCCAAGAAGAATCCTAACAAAGAGGCATTGCTAAGTTTCCCTGTTTCCTACACTTACCTCGTACTGTCTGACCTATCCTATTTCTCCATTAATCCATCAAACCTGCATGAAGAAGAGCAGGTCTGTTTCTTCAGGCTTTTGTTTCCTTGTGATTTCTTCCATGTCACATGGAAATTATATTAAATGCATTTCTATGCTTTTCTTTTGTTAACCTGTCTTTGTCAGTTTAATTTTCACACCCAGCCAAGGACCTTAAGAGGGTTGAGGGAAATCCTTCTCCCTTGAAAACCCAAAGGCAAAAGTTTTTCTACTGATGTTGTATAAATAGGATGTGGTATGAATGCAAGAGACTAACAAAATAATCAACCACAGACCTAATTTCTTGTAAAACTTGAAGCTTTGCACAGATTGTGGTAAACTGTCTTTTCATCCCAGTACATTTACCTTTTTTTTTGATCTGATTGAGATTGGTGGCCATTTTTAACAGAGAGATAATTTATTGGCATTATCATTCTGGCATTTACAAAGAAGGTTTCCTATTTCTTTCAGTTTTGATACTTTTAAAATTTTTCCTTAAAACTGCCAGGTTCATTTAGATTTTCAGTTCTACTGGTCTAAATTTATTTATGACACATTTTTAGTTTTTTAAAATTTTTCTATATGCAATTATTTTAAAATATTTTTTAAATGTCTGAAGCTATTTATTTGTAAGTCCTACCTTTTTTCTTTGAACTTACTTGCCAAAGTTGGTCTATTTTATTTTTGTTTTCTAGAAACAGTTTCTAGCTTTGTTAAAAAAATATGTCCCTTAACTGCTTAGTTTTTATTTTTATCAGTTTACTAGTTCATGTTTTTTATTCCTTTATTTTTTAATTTTCTCTTTTTGGTTGGAAGCTCAGTATATTGCTTCCCAAATATTTTTTTCCTTTCTTTTTTTTTTTTTTTTTTTTTTTACTAATCAGGTTGTAAATTTCTAAGAAGGTCATAAATTACCTAATGAATACAATATTATCAAAATCAGTGTTTTTACATGGTGTGTTTTCATTTTCATTACTTTAATCAAAATAATATGACATACCACTTTATACTCCTTACTGTTTACATTCAATTCTATCCTATTTTTGCCATCATGTTAATAATGCCACAGAATTGAAAATATGTTGGGTTTAATTTTTTTTCTATCAATCAATTTCCAACATTTCTGTAGCATTTGTTATTTTTAATTAGGAAAATGCATTGTATTTTATGTGAAAATGCATTTCCATACATTATATCTTCCCATATTTGATGAAGGAAAATTAAATGGTTTTTAGCATGTATTTTCATAGCATGAGTGCAAATTACAGTTATCATATTAAATAGCCATATGTGTGTTATATGTTCATTTTGATTGCATTTACTTTGTATTAGAATTACAACTTACTCATTTCTTACAAACATGATAATCCTTAGTATTTAATATATTCTTAATTAAAAAATGAGTATGTGAACAACACTAATAGTCCTTTCCATTTCCTTCAAATGTGAAGTTTGCTAATTTACTATTACATATAGTCATTACCTTATGTATGTACTGATAGCATTGTCTCAATTTACTTGCAAAAATTATCCCCTAAAAAATTTAAGACAATCTGTTTTGTCAGTTGGAATTGGTTCACAGTTGTCCATAGCTTCCCCCAAATCCATGTACTTCTGTAAAAAACTGTATTTTTTCTACATTCCAACTTGGTGATGATACCTCAGTTCATTTGAGTACATGACTATCATTCATTCGTCAAACGTGTCCCTCCTGCTAGAACTGTGCTTTGAGAAGCAATGTTTCAATGTTGGTCCACAGGCTGTGTCCCAGGACTTCTTTTCAGTTCATATAAATATAGTTAAAGTCAGTTGGTGAGGGGGAAAAGCAATTTCCAAACCAAGTATACACACAAAAAGGCAATCCTTGACACACAGCCAGACACATTTTAAAAATAATCTCGTCAGTATAGACTGGTGCAGCCACTATGGAGAACAGTGTGGAGGTTCCTTAAAAAACTAAAACTACAGTTCCCATATGATCCTGCAATCCCACTCCTGGGCATATATCTGGAGAAAACTCTAATTTGAAAAAATACATGCACTCCAACATTCATAGCAGCACTATTTACAATAGGCAACATATGTAAGCAACCTAAATGTCCATCGACAGATGAATGGATAAAGAAGATGTGGTACATATATACAATGGGATAGTACTCAGCCATAACACAGAATGAAATAGTGCCATTTACAGCAACATGGATGAACCTAAAGATTATCATACTAAGTGAAGTAAGTGAGACAGAGAAACACAAGTATCATATCATATCACTTATATGTGGAATCTAAAAAATATGATATAAATGAACTTATTTACAAAACAAAAATAGACTCACAAACATAGAAAACAAACATGGTTATCAAAGGGGGGAGGGATAAATTAGGAGTTTGAGATTAGCAGTTACAAACTACTATATATAAAATAGATAACAAACAGAGACCTATTGTATAGCACAGGGAACTATATTCAATTTCTTGTAATAACCTATAATAGAGTATGAAAAGAAATATATATGTACATACATATACATGTGTGTGTATATATTCAGTTATATATATATAACTGAATCACTTGGCTGGACACCAGAAACTAAAATAAAAGTGTAAATCAACTATACTTCAATTTAAAAAAACCCCACAAACGAAAGGGGTAAAGGGACTTCTATAAATTATGGTATATCAAAATTTATAGCACTATTTTTTCTTCTATGCTTTACTTTTGTAACTGTTGTTTAATTTGTGTCTTCAATAATTTCTATTTTATTCCAGTACAACAAAAGAAAGAAGCTATGTCACTGAAAGCAATATTAACAGGAGGTTTAAGCACACATGCCATTAGCTAAATAATATATAGCAATATTGAAATTTTAAAGTTTAAGTCTTGCCTGCCCTTGTGGAAAGAGATACTTGAAAAAAATATGCTGATTTTTTCATATTAGAGGAATTTGTTTCTATCATTTTCATCTCTCTTTCAACCTAAATCCCAAAGAGTCCATACTTTCTCCAGAAATTGTAAACTTTTTGTCACTACTCTATGGACTCATTAAAGTGCTTTCTAGCCAACAGTTATTAAATTTATTTGGTAGAAACTTTTTCTGCTTCATTGGCTTCTAGGAAAACATAATGACATTTCTCCAAAGAAGACATACAAGTGGCCAACAGACACATGAAAAGATGCTCAACATTACTAATTATTAGAGTAATGCCAATCAAAACTACAATAAATTATCACCTCACACCAGTCAGAATGGCCATCATCAAAAAATCTACAAACAATAAATATGGAGAAAAAGAAACCCTCCTACACGATTGGTGGAAATGTAAATTGGTACAGCCACTATAGAGAACAGTATGGAGGTTCCTTAAAAAAACTAAAAGTAGAGCTACCATATGATTCAGCAATTCCACTTCTGGGTATATATCCAGAGAAACCTCTAATTCTAAAATATACATGCACCCCAATGTTAACAGCAATGCTATTTACAATAACCAAGAAATGGAAGCAACCTAAATGTCCTTTGACAGATGAATGGATAAAGAAGATGTGGTACATATATACAATGGAATACTACTCAACCATAAAAATGAATGAAATAATCCCATCTGCAGCAACATGGATGGATTTAGAGATTATCATACTAAGTAAAGCCAGTCATACAAAGACAAATATCATATGATATCACTTATATGTGAAATCAAAAAAATTATATAAATGAATTTATTTACAAAACAGAAATAGAATCACAGACACAAAAAAACAAATTTACAGTTACCAAAGAGGAAAGGTTAGGGGAAGGGATAAATTAGGAGTTTGAGATTAGCAGTTACAAGCTACTATATATAAAATAGATAACCAACAGGGACCTACTGTATAGCATAGGAAATTATACATAATATCTTGCAATAACCTATAATGGAAAAGAATATGAAAAACAAGATATATATATATATATATATATATATATATATATATATAATAGAATCACTTTGCTGTACACCTGAAACATTGTAAATCAACTATATTTCAATGTTTAAAAATTAACAAAACTACCTAATGATGTTAAACTGTGTAACAGGTTGTGAAGCAGAATTCCTTCTGCTCCCAAATTGGCAAATAAGCCCTACAGCAGACACAGAGGCTAATATATTGGTACGTTCTAATGAAAGTAATAACTACTTCTGGCCACATTCACTTTAGTGCTTATAAATGGGTGACCCAGATTTTAATTAATTCCTCCAGAACCTTGAAGCAGATGTTATTTATGAACAAGGATAATGCCAGTGGATATATCCCCAAACAATTGGATTTGAAGTATAAATTGTAAATGCTATAAACAGGATTTGTTCATGGATTAGAAGTTGCTGAAAAAGACTGGGAGGGATTTGAAATGGCTCCTGGAATACTGGATTGAAGAACTGGATAGATTGCACTGCTTGAGCTGCAGAAGACTTGTAACACAGAGCAGTTATGGGATGGAAAATCATCATGCAGTTCACATTAGCAATAATGGAAGTTTTAACTATTGACCTTGAGGTAGATTAAATTATAACATATCTTGATTTGTTAAAAAATATTGCCTGATTTTTTTGGCATTAGTTTCTGTTATAAATAACAGTAGAAAATTTTTTCACTCTAAAACAGCTGTGTCACTAATTATGGATGAACATGGTTGTGATCATTGGTTAATAAAGGAAGGATAAGGAGGGGACATGGGACTAATTACAAAATACAATGCAGTTCAAGAAAGATTATACAATAACAAGTTGTTCTATCAGGGAGGGAGGGGGGAGCATCTACAACAAAGGTGAACAGAGGCTGCATCCAGTGAACATAGATTTTAAAAGACAAGTGTAAACAACATAGATAATGAGATATATAACCAAGGAAATATACAATAACATTACATAGATAAATAACAGTACTGATAAGCAGAATTCTAAAGTGATCAAATCTTGTTTTCTTTTTTTTTAATGTCTTTAGACCCTCAAGATATCTGAGGATAGATGATCCATATTTTTAGAAAAATAAACAGATAACAGAAAGAACTGTTCAGCTTGCACATTGTTGCCCTCTTTCCATAAAAAAGAAATCAGTGAACTACCCAAAAAGGGTAAAAAATTGTTAACTACAAAAAAAGGAACATGAGGAAACTTCTTTATAGTTGAGCAGCCCCTTCTGCTATAAACGTATTTTAATAAAAATACTTTCAAGGGCTTCCCTGGTAGCACAGTGGTTGAGAGTCTGCCTGCTGATTCAGGGGACATGGGTTCATGCCCCGATCCGGGAAGATCTCACATGTTGTGAAGAGGCTGGGTCCGTGAGCCATAGCCATTGAGCCTGCGCGTCCGGAGCCTGTGCTCCACAATGGGAGAGGCCACAACAGTGAGAGGCCCACATACCACAAAAAAAAAAAAAAAAAAAAAAAAAATCAAACATAAATTTAAAAATTTCTCTATAAATTAGATAAGACCATGTATCAATACCCAGAATGAATTTATATAAATAGTGCTGGCAATGATTCTTGGTTCTTTAATATATGACAGCAACTAGCCTTCATAAAACTAAAGTTAGGTACTATTTTTTCATTTTGTAATGAGATACCTGGCACTTTTAGGAATTCACATTATAAAGATCTAGAATACCCAGGGTTTAGAGTTAAGTCTATGTGTATGATAAAATCCTAGAGCCCTCAGCAACTGATGCATGATGGGAAGAAGGAGGGAACAGCTTATATAACTTCAAATTTAAAAAAAAAGAAAAACAGAAAAAATACATAAAATATTTAGTGAGGCTAAACAAATAAAACTGAACACATGTAGAGTTTTGTATTGTCTTATAACAATTATGTATGTGATTTAAAAAATATATTGACTTTTCGATGACATTCTCAAGAACAATATACAAACATTGTAAAGGTCATCTGTGTGAGAAAATTAACACATATTTTAATTTCATTTAGGTATATTGATAACAGCTTTTAGAATGAGAAATAAATAAAGCTTTGATATGAAATGTAAAAATGCATTCATTTTAATTATTCTGTATTTGACAATGTAGTTCTGAGAAATTCATTCCTGTAAACATTTCATGTTAGGTTACTTTATTGCCAGTAATATAAAACAAACAGGATTAAGTTAAAGAAAAAAATGATTTACTGAATGAATTTGCAGTATTTCATGAAAACCAAAGGAAAAGTCACACAGGTAGACCTCTGGAAGGATGGGAGCCAGGGAGTTCTGGAAAACTAGAAACCCACAGGAGTGGAAGATCACAGGATAGATACCTCCTTAGAAGAAGCAACTCTGACTTTTTCCAGTCTTGTATCACTTCTATCATTCAGACCTTAGAAGGCTTTGTTAGACTTCGTTTGGTACCATTTCCATTTCCCATTCTTGGGCAAGTGGAGGAAAAGTTACTTTGAAAGACAGTCTCACCAAGAATGCTTACAATGGGGCAGGACAGTTTTTCAAAGGGAAGGAGAATGGAAAATATAAAAATATAAAAATATTTTATGTTTGGTGGATTCTGGCATAAAATTCAGTAAGATGAACTTGTACAATGCTTTGAAAATAGGATACCTTAAATCCAAATGCTTATACATTATTAATTTAAGACAAAATGAATCAGATATTTTTAAGTGTTTTTGATTCTAATTCTAAATGTTTAATTTCTGTCATAAAATTATATTTTTTACCCCAATAACAAATATTTTTATAAAAGCTATTTTACAAAATTTATTATACTCTCCTTTTATAGCTGTATGTTTCAAATTTGGAAGATTCTTATCCTAAACTCTGCCAAAGATTGGCAGTTTTCTCTATTATATTTAATCTTTTCTGCTACTAATATGAATTTCAAAAAGAATTAACATGTGGAAAGCACATCATTCCTTGGAGTTGCTTGAAAATGACATAAAAATGTCCATTTCTGGGCTTCCCTGGTAGCGCAGTTGAGAATCTGCCTGCCGATGCAGGGGACACAGGTTTGTGCCCCGGTCTGGGAAGATTCCACGTGCCACAGAGCAGCTGGGCCCGTGAGCCATGGCCACTGAGCCTGTGCGTCCAGAGCCTGTGCTTCATAATTCATAATTCATATTTTTAAAGGTTTATTAAAATTGTACCATGCATAATTCAGCTTGCTTGTAAAAGTACCATGTTTTGCATATTAGAATTAGTTTTCTCAGACAATAATTACAAATTCACGAATTTAATTTTCTTTTAAATATTTTAATTTTTATAATCAATGAAGCTAAATGTGTCTGCCAGCAAGTAATCTGAAAAAAACTTGGTTTCTCTTCTGTGAAAACTTGAAAATAGACAATATCATCAGTATTATGGTAAAACAATGTAAAGTATTACATTTTCTGAAACCAACATTTTCTTCAGAATTAAGCAAAAAATCTCCTTTTCAAAAAACTACTTCAGGTTAAAAGTATTTTAAAAACCCAAATAATGTTCAATATAATTTTTCCACATGGATTTATCTAATCAATTCTACTTGATTCACCTTAATATTGTGGATTTTGTATCATTTTGTGTTTTCTGTGTGTTTTTCTTTTATTTCTAACAATTAGAAATTTTTTGAAATTTAGTTTTTTCTTGTTGAACTTAATTTATTCATCTATTTCTCTTTATATTATCTTTCCTCTGAAAGAGAACTAGAATGTAAACAAATAGATACATGTAGTTTAGTCCAAGTGTTATAGAAACTGTCTTTGGGCAATAATCAACCAACAGTATACTGTAAAGTCCAGTCCTAACCTACATTTAGCTTTGAGACTCTTGTTTTTCCCTTCAGTCTCAATTTATTTAGGTATTTTATTATTAATTTATTAAATTTCTGAATTTTAAAATTAATTTTAACATTTTGGTAGTATGTAAAATTTTTATACATAAGATTATGCTATCTGCAAATATATATAATTTTATTTCTTTCTTTCACATACAAAAATTAATGTGTTTTAAAACAGGAAAAATGAAATATCTGAAAAGGAAATTTAAAAAACAATCACATTTAAGACAGCAACAAAAAGCATGAAATACTTAGGAATAAACTCAACGAAGAAGATGAAAGACTTGTATACTGAAAATTACAATCATTGATAAAATATATTCAAGAAGACACAAATGGAAAGACAACCCATGCTCATGAGTCAGAAGACAATGTATTAAAATGACCATCTACATATTCAATACAATCTTCAGATTCAGTGCCCTCTCAACCAAAGTTCCAGTGGCACGTTTTATAGAAATGAAAAAAGAAAAAAAAAACCTAAAATTCATTTGGAACCAGAAGATCTCAAATAGCCAAAGTAATTCTGAGAAAGAAGAAAGCTGTACGCATCACACTTACTGATTTCAAAATATATTACAAAGCCACAGAAATCAAAACAATATGATACTGGCTTAAAAACAGACATATGGATAGATGGAACAGAAGACAGAACCCATAAATAAACCCATGTATACCCTCGAAAAGAGATTTTCAACAAGGGTTCTAAGAATACAAAAGGGAAAGGACAGTGTATTCAGCAAATGTTGTTGGGAAAGTGGATATCTACCTACAAACAAATGAAAATAGAACCTTATCATCCACCATATAGAAAAATCAACTCAAAATGGATTAAAGATATAATTATAAGATCTGAAACTATAGAATTCCTAGAAGAAAACATAGGAGAAAAACTTGATGACATTGTACTTGGCAATTGTTTCTTAGATATGTCACCAAAAGCAAAAGCCACAAAAGTAAAATTAGACAAATGTCACTACATCAAACTTAAAAGCTCCTGCACAGGAAACAATGAACAGAGTGAAAAGACAACCTACAGAATGGAAAAAATATTTGCAAATCATATATCTCATGAGAGGTTTATATCCAAAATATACTAGGAACTCCAGCAACTCAACAGCAGAAATACAAAAAATCTGATTTAAAAATACCTGTCAGAATGGCTATCATCAAAAATAACATAAATAACAAATGTTGGTGAGGATGTGGAGAAAAGGGAACCCTAGAACACTGTTGGTGGGAAGATAAATTGGTGTGGCCACTATGGAAAACAGTATGGCGGTTTCTCAAAAACCTAAAAATAGAACTACCATCTTACTGAATATTTCCACTCCTGGGTGTATATCCGAAAAATGCAAAAACACTAATTCAAAAACATACATGCACCCCAGTATTCATAGCAGCATTAGGTACAATTGCCAAGATAAGGAAGCAACCCAAGTGTCCATCAACAGATGAATGGATAAAGATGTGAGATACATACACATACACACACACACACACACACAGAGGAATAATACTCAGCCATAAAAAATAAAATTTTGCCATTTTCAGCAACATGAATGAACTTAGAGGGCATTACGCTAAATGAAATATGTCAGAGAAAGAAAGACAAATACTGTGTGATATCACTTACATGTGGAATCTAAAAAATACAACAAACTAGTGAATAAAACAGAAAACAAGCAAACACAGATATAGAGAACAAACTAGTGGTTACTGTGGGAGAAGAAAATGGAAGGGGCAATATAGGAAAAAAAACCAATCGTAAATGTAACTAGTCCCCTATTTTAGCTTGACATTGAAATATAGGCCTTATTGTTCCTTGTTTTGAATTCAACACTATAGGATGTGTGCAGATAACTCTTTTAGAGTCAGGAACAAGAATAGACAATAAACACAAAGGTGGCATTTTTATGTTATCTACAATCTCATACACCACAAATGGGAGATGGTTATGGAAAACTGATGGACAAGAACATGTCCTGCTATTTTACAATAAAGGAGGGGGAACATTTTATATCCGTGACCCAATTCCATGTCCTTGAAGACATAAATGTGTTTCATTTAGAAGAGAAATACTCAACAAAGATCTATGGAAACTTTATAAGAATTATGTCATAAAGATCAGCACATGCTAGGGTTTTATATTCCTTTTTCTATTTTAATTTTTTATCTACTTCAATTAGTGGGGAAAAAAACCTCTCACTGCCAACCTGTACAAATGAGGAAAGTTAGAGTCTGGAGAATCCCTAGAGAATACAAATCCTAGAAGCCTACTTAGTTATCTGCAAAAACATCGATGTTAAATAAATGCTCCTGTTTCATTTTATTATGTAAAATATATAGAACTGAAAAATGTGGAATAAAATGTGAGTTTACATGGAAAAAAATTAAAAAAAACAATAGACAAAGGAACTGATTAGACATTTCTCCAGAGGTGGTATGGGAAAATACAAATCAAACCTACAATGAGGTATCACCTCACACCTGTCAAGACCTATTAAGAAAAAGACAGATAACAAGTGTTGGGAAATATGTGGAGAAAAGAGAACCCTGTACAATGTTGGTAGGAATGTAAAATGGTGCAGCCACTATTAAAAACAGTAAGAAGTTCATCAAAAAATTGAAATAGAATCACCACATAATCCAGCAATCCCACTTCTGTATATATATACCCCAAATAATTGAAATCAGGATCTCAAAGAGATGTCTGCACTTCCATGTTCACTGCAACATTATTACAATAGCCAAGGTATGGAAACAACCTGTGTCCATGAAAGGATACGTGGATAAAGAAAATGTGGTGTATGTATACAATGGAGTATTATTCAGCCTTAAAAAACAAGGAAATTCTGTATGATCCCTGCATAATAGTACTCAAAACTTTTTGTTGATGTAGTGAATACCTGTCATAATTATGGAAGCTTTCTTATTTACATTTATATTACCTTCACAGAGCAGAATTCTCTGAATAAGTATTGATTTGACAAGAAAATTCACTTCAACGAATATATTTGAACTTAAGCTGCTAGAGTGAAGGTATTTATTTATCCACTTTATAATCACATATGATGTTCAGATACTGTGCCTGGCACTTGGAGTAAAATAGTGATTAAAAAGATATCTGCTCTCTATTCTTATGGGGATTATGATCAAAGATTCAAACACAAAATGTCAGTATGAGATATTTGTGCAAATATAAGAGTATTTCAACTGAGATATGTGTGAAGAAGAATAGATGGCACTTGGAGAATTTATGATATAGAATTTAATAAGTTAAGAATTTAGGACTTCCGGGTAAGATGGCGGAAGAGTAAGACGCAGAGATCACCTTCCTCCCCACAGATACACCAGAAATACAGCTACACGTGGAACTCCTACAGAACATCTACTGAACGCTGGCAGAAGACCCCAGACCTCCCAAAAGGCAAGAAACTCCCCACATACCTGGGTAGGGCAAAGCGGAGAAATTCCCACACAGAGGATCGGTGCCGAGCGGCACTCACCAGCCCGAGAGGCTTGTCTGCTCGCCCGCCGGGGCGGGCGGCGCTGGAGCTGAGGCTCGGGCTTCGGTCAGAGCGCAGGGAGAGGACTGGGGCTGGCGGCGAGAACTCAGCCTGAAGGGGGCTGGTGTGCCACAGCTAGCCGGCAGGGAGTCCAGGAAAACTCTGGAGCTGCCGAAGAGGCAAGAGACTTTTTCTTCCCTCTTGGTTTCCTGGTGCGCGAGGAGAGGGGATTAAGAGTGCTGCTTAAAGGGGCTCCACAGACGGGCGCGAGTCACGACTGAAAGCGCAGAGCCCAGTGACGGGCGTGGGATGCTGGGGCTGCTGCTGCCGCCACCAAGAAGCCTGTGTGCGAGCCCAGGTCACTGTCCACACCGCCCTTCCGGGAACCTGTGCAGCCCGCCACTGCCGGGGTCCCGGGATCCAGGGGCGGCTTCCCTGGGAGAACACACAGCGCGCCTCGGGCTGGTGCAACGTCACGCCGACCTCTGCCGCTGCAGGCTCGCCCCGCACTACGTGCCCCTCCCTCCCGCCCGGGCTGAGTGAGCCAGAGTCCCCGAAGAGGCTGCTCCTTTAACCCTGTCCTGTCTGAGCGAAGAACAGACGCCCTCCGGCGACCTACACGCAGAGGCGGGGCCAAATCCAAAGCTGAGACCCAGAAGATGTGAGAACACACAAGAGAAAGGGAAATCTCTCCCAGCAGCCTGAGAAGCAGCGGATTAAAGCTCCACAATCAACTTGATGTACCCCGCATCTGTGGAATACAGGAATAGACAACACATCATCCCAAATTGAGGAGCACGGAGTCAGTGCTGTGCCTCTGAGGTGGGAGAGCCAACTTCAGGACACTGGTCCACAAGAGACCTCCCAGCTCCACATAATATCAAACGGCAAAAATCTTCCAGAGATCTCCATCTCAACACCAGCACCCAGCTTCACTCAACGACCAGCAAGCTACAGTGCTGGACACCCTAAGCCAAACAACTAGCAAGACAGGAACACAACGCCACCCATTAGCAGAGAGGTGGCCTAAAATCATAAAAAGTCCGCAGACACCCCAAAACACACAACCAGACGTGGACCTGCCCACCAGAAAGACAAGATCCAGCCTCATCCACCAGAACACAGGCACTAGTCCCCTCCACCAGGAAGCCTACACAACCCACTAAACCAACCTTAGCCACTGGGGACAGACACCAAAAACAACGGGAACTACGAACCTGCAGCCTGCAAAAAGGAGACCCCAAACACAGTAACATAAGCAAAATGAGAAGACAGAAAAACACACAGCAGGAGAAGGAAAAAGATAAAAACCCACCAGACCTAACAAATGAAGAGGTAATAGGCAGTCTACCTGAAAAAGAATTCAGAATAATGATGGTAAAGATGATCCAAGATTCTATTTCCCAGATCCAAAATCTTGGAAATAGAATAGACAAAATGCAAGAAACAGTTAACAAGGACCTAGAAGAACTAAAGATGAATCAAGCATCAATTAAAAACACAATAAATGAAATGAAAAATACTCTAGATGGGATCAATAGCAGAATAACTGAGGCAGAAAAACGGATAAGTGAGGTGGAAGATAAAATAGTGGAAATAACTGCTGCAGAGCAAAATAAAGAAAAAAGAATGAAAAAAACAGAGGACAGTCTCAGAGACCTCTGGGACAACATTAAACGCACCAACATTCGAATTATAGGGGTTCCAGAAGAAGAAGAGAAAAAGAAAGGGACTGAGAAAATATTTGAAGAGATTATAGTTGAAAACTTCCCTAATATGGGAAAGGAAATAGTTAATCAAGTCCAGGAGGCACAGAGAGTCCCATACAGAATAAATCCAAGGAGAAATACGCCAAGACACATATTAATCAAACTGTCAAAAATTAAACACAAAGAAATCATATTAAAAGCAGCAAGGAAAAAACAACAAATAACACACAAGGGAATCCCCATCAGGATAACAGCTGATCTCTCAGCAGAAACTCTACAAGCCAGAAGGGAGTGGCAGGACATAATTAAAGTGATGAAGGAGAAAAACGTGCAACCAAGATTACTCTACCCAGCAAGGATCTCATTCAGATTTGATGGAGAAATTAAAACGTTTACAGACAAGCAAAGGCTGAGAGAGTTCAGCACCACCAAAACAGCTTTACAACAAATGCTAAAGGAACTTCTCTAGGCAAGAAACACAACAGAAAGAATATACCTACAATAATGAACCCAAAGCAATTAAGGAAATGGGAATAGGAACATACATATCAATAATTACCTTAAATGTAAATGGACTAAATGCTCCCACCAAAAGACACAGATTGGCTGAATGGATACAAAAACAAGACCCATATATATGCTGTCTACAAGAGACCCACTTCAGACCTAGAGACACATACAGATTGAAAGTAAGGGGATGGAAAAAGATATTCCATGCAAATGGAAATCAAAAGAAAGCTGGAGTAGCAATTCTTATACCAGACAAAATAGACTTTAAAATAAAGACTATTAGAAGAGACAAAGAAGGACACTACATAACGATAAAGGGATCGATCCAAGAAGAAGATATAACAATTGAAAATATTTATGCACCCAACATAGGAGCACCTCAATACATAACACAAATACTAACAGCCATAAAAGGGGAAATCGACAGTAACACAATCATGGTAGGGGACTTTAACACCCCACTTTCACCAATGGACAGATCATCCAAAATGAAAATAAATAAAGAAACACAAGCTTTAAATGATACATTAAACAAGATGGACTTAGTTGATATTTATAGGACATTCCATCCAAAAACAACAGAATACACATTTTCTCAAGTGCTCATGGAACATTCTCCAGGATAGATCATATCTTGGGTCACAAATCAAGCCTTAGTAAATTTAAGAAAATTGAAATTGTATCAAGTATCTTTTCCGACCACAATGCTATGAGACTAGACATCAATTACAGGAAAAGATCTGTAAAAAATACAAACACATGGAGGCTAAACAATACACTACTCAATAACGAAGTGATCACTGAAGAAATCAAAGAGGAAATTAAAAAATACCTAGAAACAAATGACAATGGAGACACGACGACCCAAAACCTATGGGACGCAGCAAAAGCAGTTCTAAGGGGGAAGTTTATAGCAATACAATCCCACCTTAAGAAACAGGAAACATTTCGAGTAAACAACCTGACCCTGCACCTAAAGCAATAAGAGAAAGAAGAACAAAAAACCCCCAAAGCTAGCAGAAGGAAAGAAATCATAAAGATCAGATCAGAAATAAATGAAAAAGAAATGAAGGAAACGATAGCAAAGATCAATAAAACTAAAAGCTGGTTCTTTGAGAAGATAAACAAAATTGACAAACCATTAGCCAGACTCTTCAAGAAAAGAAGGGAGAAGACTCAAATCAATAGAATTAGAAATGAAAAAGGAGAAGTAACAACTGACACTGCAGAAATGCAAAAGATCATGAGAGATAACTATAAGCAACTCTATGCCAATAAAATGGACAATCTGGAAGAAATGGACAAATTCTTAGAAATGCACAACCTGCCAAGGCTGACTCAGGAAGAAATAGAAAATATGGATAGACCAATCACAAGCACTGAAATTGAAACTGTGATTAAAAATCTTCCATCAAACAAAAGCCCAGGACCAGATGGCTTCACAGGGGAATTCTATCAAACATTTAGAGAAGAGCTAACACCCATCCTTCTCAAACTCTTCCAAGCAATTTCAGAGGAAGGAACACTCCCAAACTCATTCTACGAGGCCACCATCACCTTGATACCAAAACCAGGCAAGGATGTCACAAAGAAAGAAAACTACAGGCCAATATCAGTGATGAACATAGATGCAAAAATCCTCAACAAAATACTAGCAAACAGAATCCAACAGCACATTAAAAGGATCATACACCATGATTAAGTGGGGTTTATTCCAGGAATGCAAGGATTCTTCAATATATGCAAATCAATCAATGTGATACACCATATTAACAAATTGAAGGAGAAAAACCATATGATCATCTCAATAGATGCAGAGAAAGCTTTCGACAAAATTCAACACCCATTTATGATAAAAACCCTGCAGAAAGTAGGCATAGAGGGAACTTTCTTCAACATAATAAAGGCCATATATGACAAACCCACAGCCAACATTGTCCTCAATGGTGAAAAACTGAAACCATTTCCACTAAGATCAGGAACAAGACATGGCTGCCCACTCTCATCACTGTTATTCAACCTAGTTTTGGAAGTTTTAGCCACAGCAATCAGTGAAGAAAAGGAAATAAAAGGAATCCAAATTGGAAAAGAAGAAGTAAAGCTGTCACTGTTTGCAGATGACATGATACTATACATAGAGAATCCTAAAGATGCTACCAGAAAACTACTAGAGCTAATCAGTGAATTTGTTAAAGTAGCAGGATACAAAATTAATGCACAGAAATCTCTGGCATTCCTGTACACTAATGATGAAAAATCTGAAACTGAATTTAAGAAAACACTCCCATTTACCATTGCAACAAAAAGAATAAAATATCTAGGAATAAACCTACCTAAGGAGACAAAAGACCTGTATGCAGAAAATTATAAGACACTAATGAAAGAAACTAAAGATGATACAAATAGATGGAGAGACATACCATGCTCCTGGATTGGAAGAATCAATATTGTGAAAATGACTCTACTACCCAAAGCAATCTACTGATTCAATGCAATCCCTATCAAACTACCACTGGCATTTTTCACAGAGCTAGAACAAAAAATTTCAAAATTTGTTTGGAAAAACCAAAGACCCCGAATAGCCAAAGCAATCTTGAGAACAAAAAACGGAGCTGGAGGAATCAGGCTCCCTGACTTCAGACTATACTACAAAGGTACAGTAATCAAGACAGTGTGGTACTGGCACAAAAACAGAAAGATAGATCAATGGAACAGGATAGAAAGCCCAGAGATAAACCCACGCACATATGGTCAACTTATCTTTGATAAAGGAGGCAGGAATGTACAGTGGAGAAAGGACAGCTTCTTCAATAAATGGTGCTGGGAAAACTGGACAGGGACATGTAAAAGTATGAGATTAGATCATTCCCTAACACCATACACAAAAATAAGCTCAAAATGGATTACAGACCTAAATGTAAGGCCAGAAACTAGCAAACTCTTAGAGGAAATCATAGGCAGAACACTCTATGACATCAATCACAGCAAGATCCTTTTGGACCCACCTCCTAGAGAAATGGAAATAAAAACAAAGATAAACAAATGGGACCTAATGAAACTTCAAAGCTTTTGCACAACAAAGGAGACCATAAACAAGACCAAAAGACAACCCTCAGAATGGGAGAAAATATTTGCAAATGAAGCAACTGACAAAGGATTAATCTCCAAAATTTATAAACAACTCATGCAGCTCAATAGCAAAAAAACAAACAACCCAATCCAAAAATGGGCAGAAGACTTAAATAGGCATTTCTCCAAAGAAGATATACAGACTGCCAACAAACACATGAAAGAATGCTCAACATCATTAATCATTAGAGAAATGCAAATCAAAACTACAATGAGATATCATCTCACACCAGTCAGAATGGCCATCATCAAGAAATCTAGAAACAATAAATGCTGGAGAGGGTGTGGAGAAAAGGGAACACTCTTGCACTGCTGGTGGGAATGTGAATTGGTACAGCCACTATGGAGAACAGTATGGGGGTTCCTTAAAAAACTAAAAATAGAACTACCATATGACCCAGCAATCCCACTACTAGGCATATACCCTGAGAAAACCATAATTCAAAAAGAGACATTTACCAAAATGTTCATTGCAGCTCTATTCACAATAGCCCGGAGCTGGAAACAACCTAAGTGTCCATCATCGGATGAATGGATAAAGAAGACGTGGCACATATATACAATGGAATATTACTCAGCCATAAAAAGAAACGAAACTGAGCTATTTGTAATGAGGTGGATAGTCCTAGAGTCTGTCATACAGAGTGAAGTAAGTCAGAAAGAGAAAGACATATACTGTATGCTAACACATATATATGGAATTTAAGAAAAAAAAATCTCATGAAGAACCTAGGGGTAAAACAGGAATAAAGACACAGACCTACTTGAGAATGGACTTGAGGATATGGGGAGGGGGAAGGGTAAGCTGTGACAAAGTGAAAGAGAGACATGGACATATATACAGTACCAAATGTAAGGTAGATAGATAATGGGAAGCAGCCGCATAGCACAGGGAGATTGGCTGGTGCTTTGTGACCACCTGGAGTGGTGGGATAGGGTGGGTGGGAGGAAGGGAGACGCAAGAGGGAAAGGATGTGGCAACAGATGTATATGTATGACTGATTCACTTTGTTATAGAGCAGAAACTAATTAAAAAAAGAAAATTTAAGCTGTAACTGTGTGCATTGTATTACCTAAAAAAAAAAAAATACCGTGAAAGTAAATTTACCAATGTCAAAATTACTACACTACAATGTAATATCATGAAGAGAAGAATTGTTAAACCAAATGTGGATGATAAAAGAAGTATTTTTCCAGGAGACTGTTTGCAAATGGAAGTCATTTCAGGAGGATAATGAAGGATTTGTGAATGGACCAGAGAAGCCACCTATTCGATGGAATATCACAGGCATTAGCAAAGACAGGAGAGAAGGTTTGAGCCATTTCTCAAGGAAGGTGGTTGGATAATCTAATCACTGACCTTAAAGGTCAGTGGCCAGGTGCATTAGTGGTCTATGCCAGGGATGTGTACCCAAGTAATACATATCAGCAGTGAAATTACCTCCTTTGTGGTTCAAATTGTCAGGATTAAAAGAATAATGTTAAAAATCAACACTGTGTCATTGCAATTGGGGAAGCAATGGTAGTATTACATTATCTTACCTAAAATCCTGTGTTAGTAGGAACATATGCCATGATATATGATGATGGTTATGTCCAAACACCATGTGGAATCTGAGGGGTTTTCAAAAAAATGGCCTCTAGTAATTACCCCAGGTGTTACACTTATGGGTACATAGGTTAAGCACATGAAAAGAAAATATATACTATAATTTTAACTTATGCATCATATGCCAAATATTATGTTGAAGTCCCTACTTTATTAACTTTAGTATTACATTAAAATCAACTTCTCAGGCCAATCAGAATTAGAAAATATTGGGGGATTTATCTGAAGCTCTTGATCAGTATCATGCATATCAATATATATAGATTGGTCAGAAGAAGGCTTAAGAAATATCAGACACACGTTCATTAACATATACAAAAAGTCCAAATAATCCTTGATGGCAGAGAAAGGGAATAATCAAGCTGATAAAAGTATCAAAATGCCTGTGAAGGGATAGAGTCATTACTAAAATGATTTATATAAAAAATAATTCCCATTTTCCATTAGATACGTCAAATCCCAGGAGTCATTGGAGTGTTTTCAGACTTGTTTGTATAAAATCTTGGGGGAAATATTTTCAGGAGTTATGTTTTAAGACAAATTATGAAAATATACATAGAAATATTTGGCAAGACGATATTGATCAAGATCAGAGGGTGGATGGTGTAGTAAGGCTAACAGCCAGGCTTTGATTTATTTCCTCCTACTTGGGGACTGTAGAGATTATAGTTGAACTAGATCAGACCTCCCTGTAAATAAGCTGATGACATTTATAAATGGGAATATACGTGAGAGTTCTTTTAAATAAATGCATTTTGGCAAGACATGACTTGTCTATCTGACTCTCTTATTGTAAATAAACCCAGAATTTAAGGATTTATAGAACATGATCAGCTGGAGAATGAAAGTTAGTCAAACACAAGGGTAACAATGTTAAAAAAAAAAAACAACCTTTATCTAACAGTAATTTTATGGACACTTGGTTTGGTCTCCATGTTTTCATCATCCCAGTGTGGGAAAAAGGAATACTTAGAAATTGCTTCTGATGGTCTTGGTCTCTCCAGAAATAAGTTGGTGCTTCTATAATATTTGAATTCTCTGAATAGTTCCTAAAGTTTGGTGTTGGAGAAAATCTATGATTTATGTGAGTCTGTTTTGACAATTCAATTATTTTATGGTAATGCAGCAATGTTGCTTCAACATTTTTAAAACTCAATGTAAATTACCACATTAATAATGGAGAAGAAATATATAATCAACACAATAGAATCAGGAGAATCACTGACAAAATTCAATACATATTTATGATAAAAATACATATCAGAAATTTTGAAACAGAAAGGCACTTTCTCAGTTCAATAAATATGTTTAAAAGGTCTAACATCATATTTAACTGTGAAATATTGGATATTTTCCCCTAAGATCAGGATGTCTAATCTCACCACCTCTTTTCAACATTATAGTAGACACCACAGCTACTGAACACAGTATGAGAAAATAACTCATAAAGGTTGGAAAGGATGATCATAAGTAGAAAACCTAAAATTATCTACAATAAAATTACTATGACTAATAAGTAAACTTACCAGTGTCATAGGATCAAAGTTGATATACAGAGAGAACTGTATTTCCACATGCTAGCACCTAATCAGTGGAAAACAATAAAGAAAATAATACCATTTAAAATAACATTAAAACATTTAAAAATAAATTTAACAAATACTGTCTATGACATCTATTCTGATGATTGTAAAATATTTTTAAGGGAAATTTAAGATAGGTGGATAAACATATCATTGTTCATGGAGTTAATGTCTCTCTCAATCTTTTAAAGATGTCAATTCTTACCAAATCAATATACAGAAACAGCACAGTCATAATTATAACAAAATTTATAGATACAGTCTAATCATAAAATTATATGGAAGTGCAAAGAATTTAAAAGAGCCAGTAAAATCTTAGATTTCAAGACTCACTTTAAAACTGCAGTAAATAGTATGGAATTGGTATAAATAGTGAAAATCAGATTAATATGAAATAAAATTAGATCAATGTAACAGAATAATCAGATATAGATTCATAGACATGCTATCTTGACATTCAACAATGGTCTCAAAGAAATAAAATGGGGGGAGAAACAACTTTTCAGTTAAGTGGTACCCAAAACATTAAAATATCTGTTGAGAAAAATAAATGAACCATGATCCTCTTCTCACACGACACATAAGAACCAATTCAAGAAGGATCATAAATCCAAACATAAAATATAATGACATAAAGGATACTATAAAAATCATGAGAAAACATTTTCATCACCTGGAGATATAGTATTTCTTACATAGAGAAGGCACAAAAAGCACTAAGACAAAACCACAAAACTAAACCAAAACAAACAAACAAATATTCCATGAATTGGGCTCATTGAACAAAGTCATTAGGATTAGACAATATTGACTCAGATAAGAATAAACTATTTATTATGTATATCTGACAAATTACTTGTATCTAAACTATATAAAGTAAGCCACAATAGTGAAATAAAAAGATGCAAACCCGGGCTTCCCTGGTGGCGCAGTGGTTGAGAGTCCGCCTGCTGATGCAGGGGACACGGGTTCGTGCCCTGGTCCGGGAAGATCCCACATGCCACGGAGCAGCTAGGCCTGTGAGCCATGGCCACTGAGCCTGCGCGTCCAGAGCCTGTGCTCCGCAATGGGAGAGGCCACAACAGTGAGAGGCCCGCGTACCGCAAAAATTAAAAAAAAAAAAAGATGCAAACCCAATTTCAAAAAGAATAGCCTAAGACGTTAAACTTATAGTTCACAAAATTTATATACAAATGGCTTAACTGGGCATGGAAACATCACTAGTCCCCAGAAAAAGGCAACTTTAAGCTATAATGATATATACATACCAATGATTATAGCTGAAATCTTTAAAATCTCATGACATTAATGTTTGTGAGACTGTGGGAAAATTGCAACTTGCATACATTTTTATACAAGTCTTTTCAAAAAATATCTGACAGTTTCTTTTAGACTAAACATACACCTAACCTATGACCAAATTATTCCAACTCTAGGTATTTACCAAAAATCAAATTAAAACAAATGCCCATGAAAAAAGAAATGAAAACATGATCACGAAAATATATTCACAAGAAAGTTTTTAGCAGCTTTATTTATAATATACACAACGTAGAAATGCTCTAAAAGTCCACTAATAGGACACTGGGTAATCAAACTGTGACAGAATCACAAAATACAAGTCTAGACAACAACTACAAAACAAGCAAAACAAATGGCAATTGATTCATGAAGCAACATGGATTCTTCTAAAATACAAAGTAGTATATACTGAGTATTACTAACTTCACAAAATTTCAAAGAAGGCAAAATAATCCATGCTGGAAAAATAAAGTATAACCATGTTGCCTTGGAGGAGCATGGGTTATCTGGGAAGAGGCATGCAGGAAATTTCTGGGGTGATGTTGTGCTATCTATCCTGATAGGAGTTTGGGTTAACAGATGCATACATCTGTCAAAATGCATTAAGTTTGCTGAATTTCACCCTATGTAAATTTTACCTGAGAAAACTGTAAACAAACATTAAATTCCTATCGGTGATATGTCTGTTATGAAGTTTGCTGATTTTGTCAGCCTATGTTGAAATGCATCTAAGTAGAAGAGGAATTGATGAATGTATGGATAAAGGACTGAATAGACAGATAGATATGTGAACTAAATACAGTAAAAATAGTTTTTGTAGAATCTTGGTAATAGGTATATGGGTGTTCATTGGGAAATTTTCTGATGTTTTAAAAGTTTTCATAATAAAATGCAAAAAAACGAAAAGGAGCAGTAAGAATTATCAATAAAAAATTAATCCCACATCAATCAACATAAGGAAAATACTGGAACATCAATTATGAATATTGTAATTAAGATATTTCAGACATTGTAGCTATTGCATTAAATATGGAAGTGAAAAACCCTATATATATATAATACATATATTTGAACATCACAAGGTAACATAATAGTTATTTGGATTAGTAAAATAATGTCCATACATAAAATAACTAGTGATAAAATGTAAATGCTTTCCCAAAGATCAGTGAAACCTATTAGAAAGCCTAGCAATAGACTATAAGCTAACAATTCTGAGACCATTATACACAGATACTGGAACAGAACAATTAAGTAAATGGATGTCGGACAGTGCGTGCTAGATTCCTCACTTTTGGAGCAGAGTTATAGATAAGAAAGGGGAAGAAACTAAAATCATCAAGATGATAATGCAATAGAGTTGAGGACTTCTTTGTGAATTCATGTTAGCTTAATGCAGACACAGATGGAAACACATAAAGCTATTTAGAGGTACATGTATAAACACAGGTGACTATACACATATATTCCTTTTTCTGTCCTTTGAGTAAGTCTAGAAGCAACAACACCTCAGTAGCAATGAGTACCCAGATCTTGGTTTTTTTAATCCATTTTCCAATGAAATTGCTGACTCGAGTGCCTTGAAATATAGAAGATGAGGCTGGAGCATCTTGTAGTGCCAAAAAGTAAGAAAGTACTTACAAACAAAAAAATATAAAACAACAAGAAACAACCCACAATGATAGGGGTATATCAAAGGCATACAACGGGCATCTCAATAGGTAAAGTTGTAATAGTTTGAGAAACAAAAGAGTATTGGATTATATCTCAAAATATAAATACATATGATGCATGCAGGTATAAATAAGCAATTGAATAAATACATGCAGTGAAGATATAAGTGTCACCTACAGAAAAATTGTAAATCATTTATGAAGATACTCTGTTCTCAAAAAGGGAGAGCATCACTCCCAACTCACTGAGTATGGGCTGTACAGTGACTTCCTTCCAAAGAGTATAGTATGGACAAGGAATAAAGAATAACTCTCCAGTGGAGAAATCTGCCAAGTGTTATTTCACCCAGGTGGTTAAGATGAACACCAACAATGATAAGACATGGTGATAGCATGAATCCTTAATATGATATGATGAACATGGCACTTTACCTATGTTTTCTTCCAAAACACATAATCCCAGTCTAATCAAGAGGAAACATATCAGACAAATACCAAATGACAGGCATTCTAAATGTACCTGAAAGACACTCCTTGAAACTATCAAGGACATCAACAAGGCAAGTCACAGAAACTGTCACACCCAGTTGGTACCTAAGCATACATGACAACAAAATTTTGTGTGGAATTCTGGATGGGATCTTGGAACAGAAAAAGGACTTGGAGGAGAAAAAGGTTTTCCTTAGGAAAAAGGTAAGGAAATCTCAATAAAGTATAAATTATAGTTAATAATAATATAACAATGTTGGTTCATTAATTGTGTACCATACTAATACAAGATTTCAAAATTAGGGGATACTGTGTATGGGGAGAATGAGAATTTACCATACTAATTTTGCACTATTTCTGAACATGTAAAACTGTTCTAAAATAAAACATTTATTTAAAAATAGGGTAATACAAATTCCATGTTCCTCAAAGGAAACCAAGTCTAAATGATTATACAAATTCTACCGAATTTCCAAAGAAAACATCACTCTAGCATTATATAATTTTTCTAACCCATGCACAGTAAAAGCAGTGCCCATCTGATTTTTCCAACTCTCAAAATTATGAAGCTTTAACTAGACATGCACAGATTTAAAAAATATATGGGGGGTATGAGTTATGAAATAAAATGCAACAATGTTAAAAGTACCATATTAGTTTCCATTTGCCATTGTAACAAATTACCACATATTAAGTGGATTTAAACAATACAAATTAATTATTTAATAGTCTTGGAGGTCAGAATTCTGAAATTAATTTCACTGGGTTTAAACCAAGATATAAACACAGCTGTATTCTCTCTGCAGTCTCTATGGGAGAATCAATTTCTTCATCTTTCCAGCTTCTAGAACCTGCGGGTAGTCTTTTGCTCATGTCCGCATTACCCCAACCTCTGCTTCCATCATCACATCTCCTCTGAATCCCACCTCTTGCCTCCCTCTAATGAAGACTTGTCTTTATCGTGCCCACATTGCACCCATATGGGCAATCCAGGATAATCTTCCCATCTCAAGATCCTTAACTCAATCATATCTGCAAAGCCCCTTTGGCCATGTAAGGTAACATATTCAGTTCCATGGGTTAGGATGTAGACATCTTTGGGGAACCATTATTCTAAGCTTACTAGGTACATATGAAAATATTGGTATGGAAACAACTATAACGAATATCCTAAAAAAACAGTTGTTTGCTGACTAGGTTAGTTTGCTTTGTTTTATGACTTCAAATGATCCTATGCAACAACTGGTTTGTGCATTTTTAGATTCCTGTGTCATGTACCACCAATATGTCCTTAATATCTAACTTTTAAACCATATTTTAAGCTTCAGTGTTTATAGTCCATGACATAATTGTTCTGTCCTTGTATTCCAAGTACTTAACATATTGTCTGGTACATTTAGAGCATTCAACAAATGAATGCTACACATTAAGATTACATTTTATTTTATTGATCAGAATTCATGTTTTGTAAGGACATGATTATTTTAAGGTATAGCATATGATCTGGAATGCTATAGTGACAAATAAGGTTTCCTTGGGAAACCTTGGGAGGGGATGTTGTATTGCCTGGTTGAAAATATTTCTTCTACCCTTTAGACATGTTGTTTTGGGCAAATTACATAAACTCTCCTTATTTCAATTTCCTTCTCTCTAAAATGGCAGTGTTCATAGGATCTACCCCATGAAATTTTGTGAGAATCAGTGTATACTATATGTAAAACACTTAGATCAAAGTCTAGTTATAGCAGACACTTTATTCTACTGCTACTACTACCATTATTATTACAATATTGGGGCAGTCAAGTACTAATGTTTCTTTATTTACATTGTTTAGTTCTTTTACAAAATAATATATTTTTATATGTGTCATAAACAAAAATATGTTATGGACATCTATATTGATTTATTTCAGATGTTTAACAAATTTAAAGGAAACTGTATGTTCCACCAGAATTTAGGCATTAATCTTGTGGAAAATTCAACTGATTTGTGAACACTATAATATTCTGGCTTTCATAGAGAATGAGACTATAATAAAAGGTGTAAGGCTAAAAATGCTCTCCCTTTAATGTTAATCTCATCTTCACTTAGACAATCATTATTTATTTAGATTTATTCAGAAGTTCAGTTCAGAATATAAATGATATATTTTTAAAAAGCCATTAATTTTTTAAAAATTATATTTGAAAGTGCAGCATATGCACAAATATTGTAAACTGTTCTACAACTTTGCTGGAGCTTGCTCTGGCACAGCTAAATTCATGTTTAAAGGCATTTGCTTCATAAAATTCTGCAAGTTTCATATCTACTGTATTAGCAAAAGTTTGAAATCCACTGTATACATTTAGAGCCCTAAATAAACTTTATTGTATCTGCTATTAAAATATATATTCCAAAAGACATCAATACCAACCACAAAGTCAAAAGAAACTAATATAAAACATTCAGTGTGCATTTTGAATATCATTTCCAAAGGTTTCTATTTTATATTCAATTTCATAGAGGATGGTTTCCTTAGCAACTAACACTCTGCCACATAGTTCTTTAATAGGACATTACTAAAAAAGTAATGGTTAGGTATTATGTGACTGAAAATGTGAGATTTTTACTACTTGTTAAAGTTATTATCCATTTTTAAAAATATCATTGAGATACTTACAATTTAACACCTTTGGGCACTTAAACTTAGTGTGGAGTAGCTGAAAAAAACACATCTAAAATCGTTACTTCTAAGAAGAATTCAGAGAACTTGTTAAAATTATGAATGGAATTTATCTTTATTGTCAGTGTTCACAGCAAAATGTATTGTAAAGGCAATGAACCTGATGCTAGAACAGGCTGAAATTATAATGATAAATAAGGTTTCTCTTAAAAGATGAATATTCTCATAAATATATCTTGACTGTGCATTAATATATCTATTGTCCTACAGCCAGTTTTAATAGAATTGGAGATATAAATTTCTAGGTAGATCAAGTCATATATATATTCATATATATATTTATTTTATTTACTTTGGAGTATGTATAATATAATACTGTGTATTTACTTAAGTGTATAAATGTCTTCAGTGTAAACTACCTGCATCTCTCTCCTTACAATAAATGTACCTGCAGAAAAACGTTTCTTTGGACCTCTAAGAAAATGTTTTAAAACAAATTCACTTTAAGTCTTTAACTTATTGAGTAAAACATACCAATCATCTACTTGGAGTACTTTTAAAGAGCGTTTTTAATATGTGTGTGTGTGTGTGTGTGTGTGTGTATTTAAAAATATATAAGTTTTTCCCATTATTTTGGTACTCAGAGTCACCATGATAGAGATCATTAATATCAGAAATGAGGCATTTATTCCATAATAGGAATTATTATTATTTAATAGGAATTATTATTACTATTATTTTTGGCTACACATTAATACCACAAATATTTATTGACCATTTATTTTTTATTTGCATTGTTTTATAAATGGTGACAATGATTATTGTGGACTGATTGATTACCCTGGTTAGTTAATAAAATGTTGAAGATGGTTTGTAAGAAAAATGATAGAAAAGAAAGTGAAACTTCACAAGAATAGAGAAGCAAGAATATAAAGATGTAGAAATGAAGAAATTTAACAAGAATCCCCAAAAGAGTAGTTATCAGAAACTGATATGAGAATCCAGAGTACAGAATTAATTTACTGTTATAAAGTGATACATAAAAATACTGCAAATGAAATGATAACCACATTATATCTTCATCATAAATTGAGAAAAAATTTCCACATAAAGCAAAGGACTGGATTATATCCATTTTTCAAAGTCTGTCAAATCAAGATACTCAAATACACAATACAGGTATAGACATATGACTCAGAGGTTCCTATGAAATGACATCTTGGATGGCATTCCAAATCACTGAAGGAAAGAAGCTGAGAAAAGTGACATGAAAATGTCATCTTTCCTTTACTCCTTATGTAGAAATATATCTCATATTTAGAAACTATTTATACCCTGATAAAAATGAAAAATAATACCAAAAATATTACTAGAAGTACAATGGGTAAAAGAAAACATTAAAACTTTGTATTCAGACATTTTTCTAAACATACCATATACATCAAAAGCCATAAGAACATGAATGGTTTATTGAAAAGATTACAATTATAAAATTGTAGGGAGTTCCTTGGGGGCCTAGTGGTTAGGATGCTGGGCTTTCAATGCAGTGGCCCAGGTTCAATCCCTAGTTGGGGAACTGAGATCTCGCAAGCCACGTGGCACAGCATGGCAAAAAAAAAAAAAAATTGTATAAAACAAGATACACCATTAGCAAAGTTGATAGAAAAATGAAATATTCAAAAATAAACACAACAATTAATGACAAAGGGTTTCATTTTCCTTTTTATTAAAACAAAAGATAAAAATTATAAAATAAAAGATAATTTCATTGAGAATTTTCCAAAGCAAATATTAGAAACTTTTAAGGCAAGTCAAAAGAAGAAATGCAACTCATAACTATGAGAAAATGTATTTACATTCACTAATTACCCCATGATACAAATAAGGTATTCCTCCTATAAGATAAACCAAAATTTAAAATATTGCAAAATACCAGTATTTCCTGTGGAATGTTAGAATACACACTCTTATACACTCTTGGTAGGTGTGTAAATTTATCTTTTTTGAGCATCTTGGCATTATTTTTATTATGTGAAGGTGAAGGTGATGCTAGTAATTTTAGTGACAACGGTAAGAACAAAGTAATAACATCAACAAAAAGGATAACTTATTGAAGGCTTATGCACTAGTCAGTGTTCCCAGCACTTTATCTTTACCTCACTCAGAAATACTTAATATGATAGGTACTCTTAAATTCTCCATGTCAAACACTAGGCATCTAAGAAGAAATGTTTTAATATGTTTTCCTAAGGTCACATAACTAGTAAATGACAGAAATGAGATATTAGTCCAGGAATTTTGACTCCAAATCAAGTTCTATTAACCACTATACCACACTAAGGAAAAGTAAAAGTGAATTAAAAGTACGAAAGGAGGTGATTCACCTATGTACAGTTACAGATGTAGATCTAGAGTGTATATATGAATAGAGAATATTCAGCAAAGTTTAAAAAGTATTACTTCTAGACATTTTAGGCTGAGTTTTTGGCATTAGAATTCACCCTAAACATTTTAAATGATGAGACTTCAATGGCGAGCCTTCCTTCAAAAGTCTAAGCATACATTGTTAGGGGTAAAAACAAGAAATGAGAATATGCCTAGAAAAATACTACAATGCAAAACTACCACAGCCCTTTTGATGAAAAGATAAGGGCAATAAATATTTTTACTGGAGCAGAATATTTGCCACACAAAGATGGGACTCATGTACTGGGAGAGACATGGTCCCGAAGGGAATGCAGGAGAATTACTCCAGCTTATTTCAGTTTTGTCTTCCTTTTTTTTTTCTCTCCCATTGTCCTAACCTAACCTGAAGTCCACAGCTGAATTATATTAGGGCAGGAGCTAGCCATCAGGGGCTAGTCTTCCTGAGTACAGAGCAGGGCAAATGGGGGCAGAAAATGTGTCTAAGGAGCTGGGTGGGAAAGGGTGTCTCAAACAGAAAAAAATCAGCACACTAGTAACTAAGAAATGTACTTTAAAGTTTTCCTCTTCTTAAGTTATCTATGAGATATTTATTTTAAAACTTCATGAGAGGACCTTCAAGATGGTGGAGGAGTAAGACGTGGAGATCACCTTCCTCCCCACAAATACATCAAAAATACATCTACATGTGTCACAACTCTTACAGAACACGTACTGAACGCTGGCAGAAGACCTCAGACTTCCCAAAAGTCAAGAAACTCCCCACGTACCTGGGTACAGCAAAGGAAAAAGGAAAAAACAGAGACAATAGAAAAAAGAAAAAACAGAAAGACAAGAATAGGGATGGGACATGCACCTCTGCGGGGGAGCTGTGAAGGAGCAAAAGTTCCCACACACTAGGAATCCCCTTCACTGGTGGAGATGGGGGTGGGTGGAGGGAAATCTTCAGAGCTGTAGAGGAGAGCACAGCATCAGGGATGCAGAGGGCAAAGTGGAGAGATTTCCACATAGAGGATCAGTGCCAGCCAGCACTCACCAGCCTGAGAGGCTTGTCTGCTCACCAGCCAGGATGGGTAGGGGCTGGGAGCTGAGGCTTGGGCTTCGGAGGTCAGATCCCAGGGAGAGGACTGGGGTTGGCTGTGTGAACACTGCCTGAAGGGGATTAGTGAGCTACAGATAGCTGGGAGGTGGTCTGGGAAAACCTCGGGACCTACCTAAGAGGCAAGAGGACATTGTTTCGGGGTGCGTGAGGAGAGGAGATTCAGAGCACTGCCTAAATAAGTTTCAGAGTTGGTCACAAGCCATGGCTATCAGCGTGGACCACAGAGACAGGCATGAAATGCTAAGGCTGCTACTGCAGCCACCAAGAATCCTGTGTGCAAGCACAGGTCACTATCCACGTGCCCCTCCCAGGAGTCTGTGCAGCCCACAACTGCCAGGGTCCCATGATGCAGGGACAACTTCCCTGGTAGAACAGAGGGTGTACCCCAGGCTGTTGCAATGTCACGGTGGCCTCGGCCCCCTCAGGCTCACGTCGCATTCCATACCCCACCCTCCCCCCATCTGAGTGAGCCAGAGCCGCCAAATCAGCCGTTCCTTTAACCCCCTCCTGCCTGGGTGAAGAACAGACACCAGAGAGGGACCTACATGCAGAGGCTGTGCCAAATCCAAAGCTGAACCCCAGGGACTGTGCAAACAAAGAAGAGAAAGGGCAATATCTCCGTGCAGCATCAGGAGGAGCAGATTAAATCACTACAATCAACTTGATGTACCCTGCATCTGTGGAATTCCTGAAGAGACAACGAATCATCCCAAAATTGAGACAGTGGACTTTGGAAACAACTACAGACTTGGGGTTTGCTGTATGCAACAGACTAGTTTCTGATTTTTATGTTTATCTTATTTTATTTTATTTTATTTTATTATTTATTTATTTGTTTGTTTAGTTTGTAGTATGCAGGCCTCTCACTGTTGTGGCCTCTCCCGTTGTGGAGCACAGGCTCCAGATGCACAGGCTCAGTGGCCACGGCTCATGGCCCAAGCTGCTCTGCAGCATGTGGGATCTTCCCAGACTGGGGCACGAACCCATTTCCCCTGCACCAGAAGGTGGACCCTCAACCACTGCACCACCAGGGAAGCCCTGTTTATCTTATTTTAGATTTTAACACTAGTTATTATGGGTGGATTTGATTATTGGTTTGGTTGCTCTCTTCTTTTTTTAATTACTTTTTTATTTTAATAATATACTTTTTAAATATTTTATTTTAATAACTTTGTTTTATATAATTTTATGTTAATTTTCCATTCTTTCTTTTTTTTCTCCCTTTTCTTCTGAGTCATATGGCTGACAGGGTCTTAGTGCTCCAGTCAAGTGTCAGGTCTGAGTCACTGAGGTGGGAGATCTGAGTTCAGAACATTGGACCATGAGAGACCTACCAGCTCCACATAATATCAGTTGGTGAGAGCTCTCCAAGAGATCTCCATCTCAACATTAAGATTCAGCTCTACTCAATGACCAGCAAGCTCCAGTGCTGGACACGCCATGACAAACAATAAGCAAGGCAGAAACACAACCCCACCCATTAGCAGACAGGTTTCCTAAAATCATAATAAGTTCACAGATACTCCAAAACACACCACCAGACGTGGTCCTGCCCACCAAAAAGAAAAGCTCCAGACTCATCCATCAGGACACAGGCACCATTTCCCTCCACCAGGAAGCCTACACAATGCACTGAACCAACCTTACCCACTGGGGGCAGACACCAAAAACAATGAGAACTATGAACCTGCAGCCTGAGAAAGGAGACCCCAAACACAGTAAGTTAACCAAACTGACAAGACAGAGAAATACGCAGCAGATGAAGGAGCAAGGTAAAAACCCACCAGACCAAGCAAATGAAGAGGAAATAGGCAATCTACCTGAAAAAGAATTCAGAGCAATGATAGTAAAGATGACGCAAAATCTTGGAAATAGAATGGAGAAAATACAAGAAATGTTTAACAAGGACCTCGAAGAACTAAACTGCAAACAAACAATGATAAATAACACAATAAATTAAATTAAAAATTCTCTAGAAGGAATCAATAGCAGAATAACTGAGGGAAAAGAATGGATAAGTGACATGGAATATAAAATAGTGGAAATAACTATCACAGAGCGGAATAAAGAAAAAAGAATGAAAAGAATTGATGACAGTCTCAGAGACATCTGGGACAACATTAAATGCACCAACATTCGTATTATAGGGGTCCCAGAAGAAGAAGAGAAAAAAAAAAGGATTAAGAAATACTTGAAGAGATTATAGTTAAAAACTTCCCTAATATGGGGAAGGAAATAGTCAATGAAGTCTAGGAAGTGCAGAGGGTCTCATACAGGATAAATCCAAGTAGAAACACACCGAGACACATATTAATCAAACTATCAAAAATTATATACAAAGAAAAAAATATAAAAAGCGGCAAGGGAAAAGCAAAAAATAACATAAAAAGGAATCCACATAAGATTAACAGCTGATCTTTCAGCAGAAACTCTGCAATCCAGAAGGGAATGGCAGGACATATTTAAAGTGATGAAAGGGAAAAACTTACAACAAAGATTACTCTACCCAGGAAGGATCTCATTGAGATCTGATGGAGAAATTAGAAAACTTTACAGACAAGCAAAAGCTAAGATAATTCGGCACCATGAAACTAGCATTACAACAAATGCTAAAGGAACTTCCCTAGGTAGGAAACACAAGAGAAGGACAAGAACTACAATAACAAACACAAAACAATTAAGAAAATGGTAATAGGAATGTACATAGTGATAATTACCTTAAATGTAGATGGATTAAATGCTCCAACCAAAAGACATAGACTGGCTGAATGGATACAAAAAGAAGACCCATATATATGCTGTCTACAAGAGGCCCACTTCAGACCTAGGGGCACATACAGACTGAAAGTGAGGGGATAGAAAAAGATATTCCATACAAATGGAAATCAAAAGAAAGTTGGAGTAGCGATACTCATATCAGACAAAGTAGACTTTAAAATAAAGACTATTACAAGAGACAAAGAAGGACACTACATCATGACTAAGGATCAATTCAAGAAGAAGATATAACAATTGTAAATATTTATGCACCCAACATAGGAGAACTTCAAAACGTAAGGCAAATGCTAAGAGCCATAAAAGGGGAAATCAACAGTAACACAGTCAGAGTAGGGGACTTTACACCCCACTTTCACCAATGGACAGATCAACAAAAATGAAAATAAATAAGGAAACACAAGCTTCAAATGACACAATAAACAAGATGGACTTAATTTATATTTACAGGACATTCCATCCAAAAACAACAGAATACATTTTCTTCTCAAGTGCTCATGGAACACTCTCCAGGATAGATTATATCATGGCTCACAAATCAAGCCTTGGTAAATTTAAGAATATTGAAATCACATCAAGTATCTTTTCAGGCCACAATGCTATGAGACTAGATATCAATCACAGGAAAAAAACTAACAAATACAAACACATGGAGACTAAACAATATGCTACTAAATAACCAAGAGATCACTGAAGAAATCAGAGGAAATCATAAAATACCTAGAAACAAATGACAATGAAAACATGACAACCTAAAACCTATAGGATGCAGCAAAAGCAGTTCTAAGAAGTAAGTTTATAGCAATACAATCCTACCTCAACAAACAAGAAAAATCTCAAACTAACCTTACACCTAAAACAATTAGAGAAAGAAGAACAAAAAACCCCAAAGTTAGCAGAAGGAAAGAAATCATAAAGTTCTGATGAGAATAAATGAAAAAGAAATGAAGGATGATAGCAAAGATCAATAAAAGTAAAACCTGTTTCTTTGGGAAGATAAACAAAATTGATAAACCAATAGTCAGACTACTCAAGAAAAGAAGGGAGTAGACTCAAATCAACAGAATTAGAAATGAAAAAGCAGAAGTTACAACTGACACTGCAGAAATACAAAGAATCATGAGAGATTACCACAGGGAACTGTATGCCAATAAAATGGACAACCTGGAAGAAATGGAAAATTCTTAGAAAAGCACAACCTTCCGAGACTGAACCAGGAAGAAATAGAAAACGTAAAGAGACCAATCACTAGAACTGGAATTGAGACTGTGATTAAAAATCTTCCAATAAATAAAAAGCCAGGACCAGATGGCTTCACAGGTGAATTCTATCAAATATTTAGAGAAGAGCTAACACCCATCCTTCTCAAACTCTTCCAAAATATAGCAGAGGGAGGAACACTCCCAAACTCAATCTATGAGGCCACCATCACCCTGATACCAAAACCAGACAAAGATGTCACAAAAACAGAAAACTACAGACCAATATCACTGATGAACATAGATGCCAAAATCCTCAACAAAATACTAGCAAACAGAATCCAACAGCACATTAAAAGGATCATACACCATGAACAAGTAGGGTTTATCCCAGGAATGCAAGGATTCTTCAATATATGCAAATCAATCAATGTGATACACCATATTAACAAATTGAAGAATAAAAAACATATGATCATCTCAATAGAGGCAGAAAAAGCTTTTGACAAAATTCTACACCTATTTATGATAAACACCCTCCAGACAGTAGGCATAGAGGGAACGTACCTCAACATAATAAAGGCCATCTATGACAAACCCACAGCCAATAGCGTTCATAATGGTAAAAAATTAAAACCATTTCCACTAACATCGGGAACAAGACAAGGTTGCCCACTCTCACCACTATTATTCAATATAGTTTTGGAAGTTTTAACCACAGCACTAAGAGAAGAAAAAGAAATAAAAGGAATTCAAATTGGTAAAGAAGAAGTAAAGCTGTCACTGTTTGCAGATGACATGATAGTGTACATAGAGAAGCCTAAAGATGCTACCAGAAAACTACTGAAGCTAATCAATGAATTTGGTAAAGTAGCAGATACAAAATTAATACACAGAAATCTCTTGCATTCCTATACAGTGATGATGAAAAATCTGAAGGAGAAATTAAGAAAACACTCCCATTTACCACTGCAACAAAAAGAATTAAATACCTAGGAATAAACCTACCTAAGGAGACAAAAGCCCTGTATGCAGAAAACTATAAGACACTAATGAAAGAAATTAAAGATCATACACACAGATGCAGAGATATACCATGTTCTTCAACTGGAAGAATCAACATTGTGAAAATGACTATACTACTCAAAGCAATCTACAGATTTAGTGCAATCCCTATCTAACTACCAATGGCATTTTTCACAGAACTAGAACAAAACAATTTCACAATTTTTATGGAAACACAAAAGACCCCGAATACACCTTGGGAAAAATAAAATGGAGCTGGAGGAATCAGGCTCCCTGACTTCAGACTATAGTACAAAGCTACAGTAATCAAGACAGTATGGTACTGGCACAAAAACAGAAATATACATCAATGGAACAGGATAGAAAACCCAGAGGTAAGCCCACACACATATGGTCACCTTTTTTTTGACAAAGGTTGCAACAATATACAATGGAGAAAAGACACCCTCTTCAATAAGTGGTGCTGGGAAAACTGGACAGCTACATGTAATAGAATGAAATTAGAACACACCATACACAAAAATAAACTCAAAATAGATTAAAGACCTAAATGTATGGTGAGACACTATAAAACTCTCAGAGGAAAACATAGATAGAACACTCTAATACATAAAACACAGCAAGATCCTTTTTGACCCACCTCCTAGAGAACTGGAAATAAAAACAAAAACAAATGGCACCTAATGAAACTTAAAAGCTTTTGCACAGTAAAGGGAACCATAAACAAGATGAAAAGACAGCCCTCAGAATGGGAGAAAATATTTGCAAAAGAAACAACTGACAAAGGGTTAATCTCCAAAATATACCAGCAGCTTATGTATCTCAATATCAAAAAAACCCAAACAACCCAATCCAAAAATGGGCAGAAGACCTAAAAAGACTTTTCTGCAAAGAAGACAAACAGATGACCAAGAGGCACATGAAAAGATGTTTGACATCACTAATTATTAGAGAACAGAAAATCAAAACTACACACTGGTCTGAATGGCCATCATCAAAGAATCTACAAACAATAAATGCTGGAGAGGGTGTGGAGAAAAGGGAACCCTCTTGCACTGTTGGTGGAAATGTAAATTGATACTGCCACTATGGAGAACAGTATGGAGGTTCCTTAAAAAACTAAAAATAGAACATCCATATGATCCAGCAATCCCACTACTAGACATAAACCCTGAGAAAACCGTAATTCAAAAAGAGTCATGTATCACAATGTTCACTGCAGCACTATTTGCAATAGCCAGGACATGGAAGCAACTTAAGTGTCCATCAACAGATGAATGGAGAAAGAAGATGTGTCACTTATATGCAATGGAATATTACTCAACCAAAAAAGAAACGAAATTGAGTTATTTGTGGTGAGGTGGATGGACATAGAGTCTGTCATACAGAGTGAAGTAAGTCAGAAAGAGAAAAACAAATACCATATGCTAACACACATATATGGAATCTAAAAAAAAAAAAAAAAAGACTCTGAAGAACCTAGGGGCAGGAATAAAGATGCAGACATAGAGAATGGACTTGGGGACATGGGGAGGTGGAAGGGTAAGCTGGGAAGAAGTGAGAGAGTGGCATTTACATATATACACTACCAAATGTAAAATAGATAGCTAGTGGGAAGCTGCTGTATAGCACAGGGAGATCATCTCGGTGCTTTGTGACCACCTAGAGGAATGGGATAGGGTGGATGTGAGGGAGGTGCAAGAGGGAGAGGTTATGGGTATATATGTATACGTATAGCTGATTCACTTTGTTACACAGCAGAAACTAACACAACAATCTAAAGCAATTATACTCCAATAAAGATGTTTAAAAAAAAAAGAAAAAAGAAAAGCCTGCACAAGCCACATAGACCAGCCTCACCCACCAGGGGGCAGACACCAGAAGCAAGAGGAACTGCAGTCCTGCAGCCTGTGCAAAAGAGACAATACTAAAATTTAAACAATATGAGAGCAGAGGAATATTTTCCTGACAAAGCAACAAGATAAAACCCCAGAAAAACAATTAAGTAACGTGGACATAAGCAATCTACCTGAAAAAGAATTCAGAGTAATGATAGTAAAGATGATCTAAGATTTCAGAAAAAGAATGGAGACACAGACCAAGGAGATACAGGAATTGTTTAACTAAGAGCTAGAAGATATAAAGAATAAACAAACAGATTTGAACAATACAGTAACTGAAATGAAAAGTACACTGGAAGGAATCAAGAGCAGAATAACTGGGGAAGAAGAACAAATAGGTAAGCTGGTAGATAGAATGTTGGAAATAAGGCCACGGACCAGAATAAAGAAGAAAGAACACAAAGAAATGAGGACAGTTTAAGAGACCATGGGGACAATATTAAATGCACCATTCACATTATATGGGTCCCAGAAGGAGAAGAGAGAGGAAAGACCTGAGGAAATATTTGAAGAGATAATAGCTAAAAACTTCCCTAACATGGGACAGGAAATATTCACCCAAGTCCAGGAAGCACAGAGAGTCCTATACAGGACAAACTCAAGGATGAACATGCTGAGACACATATTAATCAAATTCACAAAAATTAAAGACAAAAAGAAAATATCAAAAGCAGCAAGGGGAAAGCAACAAATAATATACAAGGGAATCCCCATAAGTTTATCAGCTGATTTTTCAGCAGAAACTCGAGGTCAGAAGGGAGTGACACAATATATTTAAAGTGATGAAAGGGAAAAACATAAAACCAAGAATACTCTACCCAGCAAGGATCTCATTCAGATTACATGGAGAAATCAAAAGCTTTACAGAAAACAAAAGCTAAGAGAATCCAGCACCACCAAACCAGCTTTGCAACAAATACTAAAGGAACTTCTCCAGGCAGAAAAGAAATGCCCAATAGTAGAAACAAGACAATTATGAATGGGAAAGCTCACTGGTAAAGGTAAACATACAGTAAAGGTAGGAAATCATCTACACACAAATATGATATCAAAGCCAGCAATCATAAGAGGCCAGTACAAATGCAGGAAATGGGAAATACATTTGAAATTAAGAGACCAGCAACTTAAAACAATCTTGTACATATATAGACTGCTATATGAAAAACCTCATTGGAAAAACCCAAAAAAGAAAATCTACAATAGATATATACATACACACACACACACACACACACACACAAAAGGAATCCAAACAACACTAAAGAGTGTCATCACAAGTCACAAGATGAGAACAAAAAAGGAAGGGAAGAAAAAACATATACAAAACAAGTCCAAAACAATTAATGAAATGGCAATAAAAACACACATATTGATAATTACCTTAAATATAAATGGATTAAATGCTCCAACCAATAAACATAGACTGGCTGAATGGATATAAAAACAATAACCGTATATATGCTATCTACAAGAAACCCACTTCGGATCTATGAATTCAGAGAGACTGAAAGGGAGGGGATGGAAAGAGGTATTTCATGCAAATGGAAATGAAAAGAAAGCTGGAGCAGCGATACTCATATCAGACAAAATAGACTTTAAAATAAAGACTATTACAAGAGACAAAGAAGGACACTACATCATGACTAAGGATCAATCCAAGAAGAAGATATAACAATTGTAAATACCCAACATAAGAGCACCTCAATATCTAAGGCCAATGTTAAGAGACATAAAGGAAGAAATCATCAGTAAACAATAATATTGGGGTGCTTTAACACCTCACATACATCAATGGACGATCATCCAGATAGAAAATGAGTAAGGAAACACAGGCCTTAAATGACACATTACACCAGATGGACTTAATTGATACTTATAGAGCATTCCATCTGAAAGCAGCAGAATATATATTCTTTTCAAGTGCACATGGAACATTATCCAGGGTATATCACATGCTGGGCCATAAAGCAAGCCTCAGTAAATTTAAGAAAACTAAAACCATATCAAGCATCTTTTCCAACCATAATGTTATGAAACTCGAAATCAACTGCAAGAAAAAAAACTGCCCAAAACACAAACACATGGAGGCTAAACAATATGCTACTAAACAAACAATGGATCACTGAAGAAATGAAACTGGCAATCAAAAAATACCTAGACACAATTGAAAACAAAAGCATGATAATCCAAAACCTCTGGAATGCAGCAAAAGCAGTTTTAAAGGGAAGTTAGCAAGAAAATCTTACCTAAGGAAACAATGAAAATTCCAAATAAACAACCTAAACTTAAACCTAAAGCAACTAGAGGAAGAACAATAACCAAAGTTAGTAGAAGGAAAGAAATCATATAGATCAGAGCAAAGATAAATGAAATAGGGATGAAGAAAACAATAGAAAAGATCAATGAAAATAAAATTTGGTTCTTTGAAAAGATAAAACTGATAAACCTTTAACCAGACTCATCAAGGAAAAAGGGAGAGGGCTCAATTCAGTAAAATTAGAAATGAAAAAGGAGAAGTTACAATGGACACCACAGAAATACAAAGGATCATAGAGACTACTAAAAACAGATATATGTCAATAAAATTGACAACCTAGAAGTGGACAAATTCTTAGAAAGGTACAATCTCCCAACACTGAACCAGGAAGAAATAGAAAATATGAACAGACCAATCACAAGTACTTAAATTGAAACTGTGATTTAAAAACTCCCAAGAAACAAAAGTCCAGGACCAAATGGCTTCACAGACAACTTCTATCAAACATTTAGAGAAGAGTTAACACCTATCTTTCTGAAACTATTCCAAAAATTTGCAGAGGGAGGAGCACTCCCAAACACATTCTATGAGGCCACCATCAGCCTGATACCAAAAAGAAAAAAAAAAAAAAGAAAGAAAGGAAAAGGAAAATTAACGGCCAATATCACTGATAAACATAGACACAAAAATCCTCAATAAAATACATTAAAAAGCTCATACACCATAAACAAGTGGGGCTTATCCCAGAGATACAAAATTTTTTAAATACTTTCAAATCAATGTGATACACCACATTAACAGATTGAAGAATAAAAACTATATGATCATGTCAATAGATGTAGAAAAATCTTTTGACAAAATTCAACCCATTTATGATAAAAATTCTCCAGAATGTGGGCATCAAGGGTATATACCTCAACATAATAAAGGCCATATGTTAGAAACTTACAGGTAACATCATACTCAATGGTGAAAAGCTGAAAGCTTTTCCTCTAAGATCAGGAACAAGAGAAGGATGTCCATTCTCATCACTTTCATTCAACATAGTTTTGGAAGCCTAGCCATGGAAATCAGAGAAGAGAAAGAAATAAAAGGAATCCAAATTGGGAAAGAAGAAATAAAACTGCCACTAGTTGCAGAAGGCATGATTCTATACATAGAAAATGCTAAAGATGCTACCATAAAACTACTAGAGCTCAAAAATAAATTCGGTAAAGTTGCAGGATAAAATATTAATACACAGAAATTTGTTGCATTTCTACACACTAACAACAAAGATCAGAAAGAGAAATTAAGGAAACAATCCCATTTATCATTGCAACAAAATGAATAAAATACCTAAGAATAAACCTACCTAAGGAGGCCAAAGACCTGTACTCTGAAAACTGTAAGATGCTGATGAAAAAAATCAAAGATGACACAAACAGATGGAAAAATATACCATGATATTGGATTGGAAGAATAAAAGCTGTCAAAATGAATATAGTACCCAAGGGATTCTACATATTTAATGCAATCCCTATCAAATTACCAATATCATTTCTTACAGCTCTAGTACAAAAATCTTAAAATTTGTATGAAAACACGAAAGAACCTGAATAGCCAAAGCAATCTTGAGAAAGAAAAGTGGAGCTGGAGGAATCAGTCTCCCTGACTCCAGACTATAATATAAAGTTACAGTAATCAAAACACTATTGTACTGGCATGAAGACAGACTTATATATGAATGAAACAGGATAGAAAGCCCAGAAATGAACCTACACACCTATGGTCAATTAATTTATGACAAAGGAGGCAAGAATAAACAATGGAGAAAAGACTGTCTTTTCAATAAGTGGTGCTGGGATAATTGGACAGCTACAGGTAAAAGAATTAAATTAGAACATTCTCTAACACCATACACAAAAATAAACTCAAAATGGATTAAAGTCCTAAGTGTTAGACAAGATACATAAAACTCTTAGAGGAAAACATAGGCAGAACACTCTTTTACATAAATTGCAGCAGTATCTTTTTGGATCCACTTCCTAGAGTAATAAAAACAAAAATAATCAGGGCTTCCCTGGTGGCACAGTGGTTGAGAGTCCGCCTGTTGATGCAGGGGACACGGTTTCATGTCCCGGTCTGGGAAAATCCCACATGCTGCAGAGCGGCTAGGCCCGTGAGCCATGGCCGCTGAGCCTGCGCGCCCAGAGCCTGTGCTCCCCAATGGGAGAGGCTACAACAGTGAGACGCCCGCGTACCGCAAAACAAAAACAAAAATAATCAAATGGGACCTAATTAAACTTAAAAGCTTTTTCACAGCAAAGAAAACCATAAACAAAATAAAAAGACAGCCTACAGAATGGGAGAAAATATTTGCAAACAATACAACCAATAAGGTTACAATCTCTAAAATATACAGCTTATGCAGCTCAATATCAAAAATACAAACCACCCAAGCAAAAACTAGGCAGAGACCTAAATAGACATTTCTCTAAAGAAGACATACAGATGGCCAAAAGGCACATGAAAATATGCTCAACATAGCTAATTATTAGAGAAGTGCAAATCAAAACTACCATGAGATATCACCTCATACCAGTCAGAATGGCCATCATCAAAAGATCTAAAAACAATAAATGCTGGAGAGGGTGTGGAGAAAAGGGAACCCTCCTACACTGTTGGTGGGAATGTAGATTGGTACAGTCACTATGGAGAACAAGAAGGAGGTTCCTTTAAAAACTAAAAATAGAGCTACTATATGATGCCGCAACCCCACTCCTGGGCATATACCTGGAGAAAACCATAATTCAAAAAGATACATGCAGCCCTATGTTCATTGCAGCACTATTTACAATAGCCAAGACATGGAAGCAACCTAAATGTCCATTGACAGAGCAATGTATAAAGATGTAGTACATGTATACAATGGAATATTACTCAGCCATAGAAAAGAATAAAATAATGCCATTTACAGCAATAAGGATGGACTAGAGATTATCATACTAAGTGAAGTAAGTCAGACAAAGATAAATTTCACTTGATATCACATATGTGGAATCTAAAAAATAATACAAATGAACTTATTTTTAAAACAGAAACAGACTTGACTTTGAAAACGAATTTATGGTTACCAAAGGTGAAAACTAGTGGGGAGGGATAAATTAGGAGGTTAGGATTAACATATACACACTACTATATATAAAATAGATAATCAACATGTACCTACTGTATAGCACAGGGAACTCATCTCAATACTCTGTGATAACCTATATGGGAAAAGAATCTGATAAAGTATATATATATATATATATATATATATATATATATATAACTGAATCAATTTTCTGTACAACTGAAACTAACACAATATTGTAAATCAACTACACTCCAGTATAAAATAAAAGAAAAAAATTAAAGTATTAAAAAAATGGACTATAATCAGTAGAAAACTAAAATTATTTGGTTCAGAAAAGACCTCAGAGAATAGCCTAGTTCTAGAGCATATATTTCCTGTAATAATAAGGAAACTTGAGTCCAAATAACAGAGAAATGTTTATTAAACAACTATGAAGGAGTTGTTAATAAAGCACAGATATCCTGATTTACAGTCTAGTCCCAATATATCATACAAAGGAATGAAATAATGTCACTGCTACCTTTACTAGAAAACTAGAATATTCAACTCTATTATACTATTATTCCTGGAGGTGACATGGCAAAGTTTATAAAGAGGTGTATATACACACACACACAAACATATATATATATATATATATATATATATACATACTTATGTGTATATATATATACTTATGTATATATACACATATACATACATATATATGTTTATAAATAATATATACAAATAAAAATAAATACAAACCCTGAACCTTTTTTAAGGAAAATGACAATAAAACATTAACCATCGTGTGTGTGTGTATATGTGTATGTGTATGTTTTCCCAAAACCATATCATCTTTTCTTCAAAGCAATTATAAGATCATGCCAATAATTGTTCAAGCCAGGTAAAAAAGTAGTTTTTCACTTTTTTTCATGATAAAATACTTTAATTGTCAAACACATCAAATTGTTTTAAAAGTAAACCACTCTGACTAAAGAGTATTAATAGTGCTTTGCATGCTGTAGTGTAACACACCGTTAAGATGTCCAACTTTAAAATTTGTCAAGATTCACATGTATACTTTGCCATGATGCTGAAAAATATCAGGCATTCATAAAAGAAAAAGAGAGTTTTTCCTTCACTGACAGTTTGAAGCTCTCAAGATTAAAGTACCATTATAAATCATCACTAGGATCAGCACCAATTTTAACCCTCTGGATGAACTGTGCTATGTTTTTACGAATTACATCTCAGAAACTTCAAATGCCCACATCAGTGAATCACAGTTGCATGAAACATCCACCCTGATAAAATTTGAAAGTATATTGTGACTATCCATCCCATGTCCACAGTATGGTTACCATGAATAAATAAAAGAATTAATGGTACCTATTTTAGTGATTAATTTTTTTCCCTTAAGAAGATTTTAAATATCTTTTATTTTGTTAAAATTCTGGCATACTTAGGACTATCTCCAGGTAATATATTGAATTTAAAAGTCAAAGAGGCATATAGTGCTAAATGTACATTGATGATTTCTTTCTAAATTCCATCAAGAGTTCTTAGAGCTTATCACAGGGTCTGTCATATTGCACACCTTCTATAAGTTAATTTATCCTGGAATAACTTCACAGGGAATTTTTTTAAAGCTAAATCTTGAAGCATCAATTGAAGCATGCTTAATGGCTCTGGCTTTGGAAATCAAAAGAGTCAGCAAAGCCCAATTTTCAAAATTCGTTAACTAGATAAGGATAATGCAGTTTCCTAAACATATTAAGTCTGTTTACTCAGTTGCCAGAAGCATCCTACCTAGGAGGCAGAGTCAGCCAGATGTTCATCAACCCCATTTCTTCCTCCTATGGGCTGCATGTCACAACCCAAGGTAAACTTGAAATCCACTTGTAAAGTATAAAAGGCATACTCCTCAAATGCTTTTATCCCTGAATAACTGTGTGGACGACCACCTTATGTAACCAGCAGACAGAAATTTTGAATCACTTTGGTCTTTGTTACAGGAACAAGAAACATATTTCTTTTCTGTTGGAATCACTATGCATTTTTGGTTGTTTTCATTTGTTGTTGTATAATAAATAAAACTAATATGTGAAAGATACTTTGAGGATTGAAAAAGAAAACACAATTAAAGATTTCAGCCCACGAACTGGCACTTGATTTCTATCAATGATAACAGGGTCTGAGCAAACACACACACCTGTAGGTAAATACAAAAATAACCATCTTTGGACAGAAAAATTGCCTATCTGGATAAACAAATTAGAAAAGTTTCCCTTCCTTCATACTAATCCAACCTTTGGTTAACATACTTGGTTTAGCAAAGGGAGCTAACTTTTATTATGCCTATGCTAGGTGTCTATCTGAAACACAAAAACTGTACAACCATTTGGAGTTGTTGTTAAAGAAAAATAAAAACAATTGAGGGAGGATTGGGCAGGGAACAGGAGATGTGAAAATGTAGTCTTTGAAAAAAAAGTGATGAGAAGTCTGAGGGATGGCAAGAGTGATGACAGAAGACACTTAAACAGATCAGCAACATCAATGGTCCTAGAGAGTATCATATTAAGTAAGTCAGAGAAAGAAAAATACCATATGATATCACTTATGTGTGGAATCTAAAATATGCCACAAATGAACTTAAACAGACTCACAGACATAGAAAACAAACATATTGTTACCAAAGGGGATGGGTGGGAGGGATAAATTAGGAGTTTGGGATTAACATATACACACTACTATATATTGATATAAAATAGATAAACAACAAGGATCTACTGTATACGACAGGAACTATATTCAATATCTTGTAATAACTTATAATGGAAGAGAATCTGAAAATTTTTATATATATTTATATATGTACATATATAAAAATATGTATGTACCTGAATCACTTTGCTCTACACCTGAACCTAACACAACACTGTATATAAACTATACTTCAATTTTAAAAATTTTTTTAAATTAAATATTGGATAAAATTAAAGAAACAATTTAGGGTCTGAATGAAAGCAATAAAGAAGGTATACTATTTTAAAAAAGAAAACATCAAATATTTCAAATTGTGGTGGAGATGACATATTAAACATATATAATACTACATTAACATTCAAGTTATTAATAATCTAGTGCTCAATGTCCAGGAATGTGTTTGATGATTTAGCAATCAAACTACAAATAGAATGCACAAGAATCATTGAGGAACTTCTTAAAAATAACTGGTCTTTCTCCACAAAATGAGACTTTGCTATAGAAAGTGGTTATTTTGAAATTCTTAGTGTGTTCAGCAAACTAAATGTACTCTGGTCCTGCTTATCTCGCAAACACTGGGAGGGTAATGTAGAATGTAGAATATTGTTTTTAAAAAGGAAAGCATTTTAAATATGCAATTTGATTTCTTGAGAACACACTACTGTACCAAAGAAATAAGAGTACTTTAGCACTTTGATCATGAATGTACTTCTCAGAACAGAGGAAAATAAGTTTTCATACAATCTTCACTATTACATTGGTTGCAAGGTTTCAAACTCAGCAGTCTGACTCATGTCATTTATGTCACTTAAGTCACATATGTCATCTTCACCCTACAATTTTTAAGCCATGTCTTAGTTTCCTTGTCTGCAAAATGAAGGATGAGAATAATGTCTACTCCACCGAACTGTGCTGAGGGGTAAGTGGAAAAAATAAAAAATAAAATCATGAAACATGCTTGGAATCATGGCTGCCACCGAGTGTAAATGCCCGCATCAACATTTCTCTTTGAGATTTTTGTATTCGTGGTTGAAAGCTGATACTAAGTATATAGACTCATAGAATGTTGGAGCTTTGAAACGTGGACACCACCTATTTTAGGATCTGAAAAATGATTAACAGGAACACATCCTTTTGAGCACACTGTGGGGTTTCCTAGTTGATCTCAGCACTCTCTAAGTGTGATCTTAGAATTTGGCTCATAACAGTTCTCTGGCTGCCACAATTTGTCAATTAAGTCAACAAAAGACTACAATTTGTCTGTTGCCCATGTTTAGTAAAACTATTTTTCTCATATGAGGAGACTAACAATAACACTATTTAACTTATATATAAGAGTAGGCCTTTCCTTAAAATGACAAAAAATGATCTGTTACAGTTTAAGGGTATAAGAGAAATCAAGGAAGAAAAGGGGATTAACTGAAAGAAGTTAGCATCATATCTATAACCCAGATCTATCTCATTGTTTATGTTTACTTCTAGATTTTTGAAACAGTTTTTTTTTTAACAACTTTATTGGAGTATAATTGCTCTACAATGGTGTGTTAGCTTCTGCTTTATAACAAAATGAATCAGCCATACATACACATATATCCCTATATCTCCTCTGTCCTGTGTCTCTCTCCCACCCTCCCTATCCCACCCCTCTAGGTGGTCACAAAGCCCCTAGCTGATCTCCCTGTGCTATGTGGCTGCTTCCCACTAGATATCTATTTTACATTTGGTAGTGTATATATGTCCATGCCACTCTCTCACTTTATCCCAGCTTACCCTTCCCCCTCCCCATGTCCTCAAGTCCATTCTCTACATCTGCGTCTTTATTTCTGTCCTGCCCCTAGATTCTTCAGAACCATTTTATTACTTTAATTATTTTTAGATTCCATATATATGTGTTAGCATATGGTATTTGTTTTTCTCTTTCTGACTTACCTCACTCTGTATGACAGACTCTAGGTCCATCCACCTAACTACAAATAACTCAATTTCGTTTCTTTCTATGGCCAAGTAATATTCCATTATATATATGTGCCACATCTTCTTTATCCGTTCATCTCTCAATAGACACTTAGCTTGCTTCCATGCCCTGGCTATTTTAAATAGTGCTGCAATGAATATTGTGGTACATGACTTTTTGAATTATGGTTTTCTCAGGGTTTATGTCCAATAGTGGGATCGCTAGGTCATATGGTTGTTCTATTTTTAGTTTTTTATGGAACCTCCATATTGTTCTCCATAGTGACTGTATCAGTTTACAACCCCACCAGCAGTGCAAGAGGGTTCGCTTTTCTCTACACCCTCTCCAACGTTTATTGTTTGTAGATTCTTTGATGATGGCCATTCAGACAGGCATGAGGTGATACCTCATTGTAGTTTTGATTTTCTGTTCTCTAATAATTAGTGATGTCAAGCATCTTTTTTTTTTTTTTTTTTTTTTTTTTTTTTTTTTTTGCTGTACGCGGGCCTCTCACTGCTGTGGCCTCTCCCGTTGCGGAGCACAGGCTCCGGACACACAGGCTCCGCGGCCATGGCTCGCGGGCCCAGCTGCTCCACGGCATGTGGGATCATCCAGGATCGGGGCACGAACCCGTGTCCCCTGCATCGGCAGGCGGACTCTCAACCACTGCGCCACCAGGGAAGCCCTCAATCATCTTTTCATGTGCCTCTTGGCCATCTGTTTGTCTTCTTTGGAGAAACATCTTTTTAGGGCTTCTGCACATTTTTGGATTGGGTTGTTTGTATTTTGATATTGAACTGCATGAGCTGCTTGTATATTTTGAAGATTAATCCTGTCAGTTGCTTCATTTGCAAATATTTTCTCCCATTCTGAGGGTTGTCTTTTCATCTTGTTTATGGTTTCCTTTCATGTGCAAAAGCTTTTAAGTTTCATTAGGTCCCATTTGTTTATTTTTGTTTTTATTTCCATTTCTTTAGGAGGTGTGTCAAAAAGGATCTTGCTGTGATTTATGTCATAGAGCATTCTGCCTATGTTTTCCTCTAAGAGTTTGATGGTGTCTTGCCTTACATTTAGGTCTTTAATCCATTTTGAGTTTATTTTTGTGCATGATGTTAGGGGGTGTTCTAATTTCATTCTTTTACATGTAGCTGTCCAGTTTTCCCAGCACCACTTATTGAAGAAGCTGTCTTTTCTCCACTGTATACTCTTGCTTCCTTTATGAAAGATAAGGTGACCATTTGTGCGTGGGTTTATCTCTGAGCTTTCTATCCTGTTCCATTGATCTATATTTCTGTTTTTTTTGCCAGTACCATACTGTCTTGATTACTGTAGCTTTGTAGTATAGTATGAAGTCCGGGAGCCTGATTCCTCCAGCTCTGTGAAACAGTTTATATTGGGTTAGTCAAAAAGTTCATTCCGGTTTTTCTGTTAGATGTTTTTCTGTAACATCTTACAGAAAAACCGGAATGAACTTTTTGGCCAATCCAATATTTCTTTTCATCTAAGTTAATATAATTATTTTGTATGCTACCATAAAAAAACCTCACCCACATTATTTTTAGTCAAACAATAGAACAAATTACAGAAACATGTGAGACTTTAAGCAAAGTAGAAAAATTAACTTCAATGTCACTTTTTAAAAAGTGTAAAATGTCAGTGTACAAAAATCTAGCATCTATAAACAAATTGTAATCTGCCAAATATAAAACATTTAGATATAGCAATATTATTATTTTTATGCTTTCTTAAATGATATGTTAGCTTTCTAGATATAAAGCATCTGTATTTTGACAGGATAGACACCTTTAATTCTTTTATTTCTTTACAGACAACAAAATATTGGCAAACTAACTCCAATAGCTATAAAAATAATTATACACCATGATAAAGTGGAATTTATCCCAGGTATGCAAGGCTGGTTCAACATTCAAAAATTAATTAACATAGTCCATTGCATCAACAGACTAAAGAAAAAAATCATATGGTCACATCAATAGATGCAGGAAATGCATTTGACCTATTGATTATAAAAACTCTCAGAAAAATAGGAATAGAATGTAATTTCCTGAACTTGATAAAGGACATCTCAAAAATCTACAAAGAACATCATACTTAATGGTGAGAAATTAGATACTTTCCCACTAAGATCAGGAACAAGGCAAACAGTTCTCTCTCACCACTCCTATACAACATAGAAGGAAGACAATTCAATAGAGAAAGGACAGTCTTTTCAACAAACAAATGGAGCTGGAACAACTGGGCATCCACATGCAAAATAATGAATCTAGACATATACATGATACCCTTCAGAAAAATTAACTCAAATGGATAACATATATACAAGTAAAATGTAAGTCTATAAAACTTGTGGGAGAAAATATTTCTATTTCTTCTCTAACTCTCTTCCTTTCTTTATGTAGGAATATAACTTTATAGCTGACCCTCTGTATCTAAGGTTGCATCCTCAGCATCATGTAGTAATGCAGTATGTATTTATCCTGCAGTTCTTCAGTTGTGTTCACTGTTATCACACAGAAGCCCTATTGTGGTGGTAAAAAAAAAAAAAAAAAAAAAGAAAGAAAGAAAGAAATGGAGGGAGGGGGCACATTGCAGAGTCTTATGATTGGACCCCATTGTGAGCTGCAACTTTCATACGTGTTTCTCAAAGTGGAGTCCCCACTCCCCGACTCTTAGGTCACAAAGGAAGGCTAGAAGGAGCTGGAGTTATGGAGGTGGAGCTGGAGTTCCTTACTCCGAGGTCTGTTAGGCTCTGGTAAAACTCCAGTGGGTTAGGCTCTGGAAGAGTAATTCCCCTGAGGCAATTATTGTTAAGAGGACAAGATGCTCTGGGTGTATTTCAGATTGACTAATGTCTTCCTCTCTCTGCCAGAAGTGGAAACATGAAACAAGAGGAGATTTTTCTGAGATCTTTACTTTGAGAACGTGGTAGGGCTTCTGGGGGTAAAACTCACAAACATAGGTGTGGGGGGGGATGGGAGGGGGGAGCACTTTGACTGGCTTCCCCTTATAGTTTTCAACTCTCAAATCTGTCCACACTGAGCCTCCCAAAATTTCTTCAAATGTAGTTAAAGTGTTCCCATTCTGGTACTAGTTCCTGCAGATGATTTTGCTCCTGGGCTTCTGCTCTGATTAACTGTCTGTCTCTCCAATTTTGGAGACAGCAGTGTGTCCTGCCATCTCAATTTTCTGCTAAAAAAAAGATTATTGAGTTTGTTCTTGTGAGGATGAGAGTTATGGCTTCCAAGCTGCTTATATTCTGGTTTGTAAACTAGGAGGGTTTGCCCCTTAAATTTTTTTGTTTTTAAGAAGGTGTTGGGGGTAGGAGTTTTTATTAATTAATTTATTTATTTTTGCTGTGTTGCGTCTTCTTTTCTGTGCGAGGGCTTTCTCTAGTTGTGGCAAGCGGGGGCCACTCTTCATCGCAGTGCGCGGGCCTCTCACTATCGCGGCCTCCTGTTGCGGAGCACAGGCTCCAGACGCGCAGGCTCAGTAGTCGTGGCTCATGGGCCTAGTTGCTCCGTGGCATGTGGGATCTCCCAGACCAGGGCTCGAACCCGTGTCCCCTGCATTAGCAGGCAGATTCTCAACCACTGCACCACCAAGGAAGCCCCTTCCCCTTTACTTTTAAACCAAACAAAACCTAACAACCCAACAAGCAGGACATTTCTTTGGCTCCGTATTCACTTCAAATGTTCTGTTTTCTACATTTACTTCCTCATTTGATTCACCACCTTCTGCCTGTTATCTGCTGCCATATGGCCTCAATCCCCAGCCTAAAGTTCAACTGTTCTTGCCAAAGTCACACTTTCCTGATTGCTAAACCTATTACAAAGGTTTTTCAGGTCTTGTATTAGTCAACTTACACATACCATTTTAAAATATGGACTGTTTTCTTGAAATACGCTTTCTTTGGTTTCTTAAATACCATTTACTTTTCTTCCCCTCTACCTTTTCTTGATCCCTTTTATCAAGTCTTAGTTTTAGTTTGCTTATCTCATAATTTGTCACCAGTCCTGGAGGCTTTGTTCTAAGATGCTTTATTTTACACATTTACAGTAGGTGACCTCCCACCCTCCTAAAGAATTATTTACTAAATCTTCCTCTCCAAAATTGCAAATTAGTTTCTCCACTTGTGTTTCTTATCACAGAGAACATTACCAGCCACTCATTTGCCTTAGCTGATAATATAAAATTAATTCATCCTTTTTAAGTGTCACAAGAATTTACACATATAAAATATAAGTAAAAATAAATATATATTTTATAAGATATGTATATTTTATTATATAAATATTGTATAGATGCAGCTGCTTATCATAGATGCAATGATACATACAATATACAAAAAGCTATAACATATTCAAATTTTTGATTGCTAAATTCACTTAAATACTTCAGATCCTCCAAATAATGTGCATCCATGGGCATAAATATCACTTCTTTCTTTATATGTATTACGTTATAGAATGTATTGCCAATAATTTATATAAGTAATAGCATATGGGCACAAAGAATGGAACAGCAAAAAGTAAAATTCAGAGAAAAGTAATAACAGAACTGCATAAATGAAACTTTTAATGTTAAGCCAAACCTCTATTGGAATAAATCACAAATCATGCACATATTCTTCCTGATATACACCTCCTTAGAGAAGTAAAGCCCAATTTTGGCTTTGCAGGCACAATTCAAATATTAAAATCTAGTTTCTGTTTTTCTGTAGGGAAAAATCCTTTTATAAATCTGAGAGATATTTTTGCATAGAATACAAAATGGGACCCTAATGTAGCATGCAACCTGGTGAATTTGACATACTTTTATCAACAAAATTTGCATTCTTTCTTTCTAAAAAAAGATAAGTGTCATAGTCTTTTCCTACAGGTTATATTTGAATTCTTCCTGGCTTGAAATAATCCAAGACAGAGAGACTAACAACAGAAACAAAGTTACCAGTTATATATTTCTTTGTGAAAATATTTACTGTAAGTGTAAATTATAAAAGTTATCATGTTAATTACCTTAGTTTATCCTTCTAGAAAGCCTGATGATTTGGTTTTCCCTTGTATCAGTATGCCTACCTGAATGTTCTTTTTCTTCATTCTAACTCAAGAAGAAGAAAATTTGAAGATCTGAGACAGGTCCTTTGCCTTGAAGAGTTTCTGAACACTACAGGTCTCATGAGTCAGATCCTCCATATGATGATGCCATATTTTCCCAGGAAACACACAAACACTTTAAAACTCTATTACAGTATTCAATATTACCTTGAAGACACTTTGAGCAGAAACATAGTTGGGTTTTGGTGGTGAGTAGGGATAGAGAACATTGAAATCTTTCCTGCAGTAAATGCAGAATTCATTTTTAGAAGTCCACTGAGAGTGGTGGGGAGAACAGTTTCAGGAAGAAGCTACTGAAATCAGGATTCCAGGAAGAGACTATTGAAATCATAGCAGTGTAAATGGGAAACATCCTTTAGAAATATTCTTAAGGGATACCAATATGGTGACTTTACAAAGTAGAATTTGGAGGTGCAAGAAAGAGAGGAATCAAGAATGATTCACAGCCTCTTTTCCAGCTGGAAACATAGAGTGAGTTAAGGAGAGTTAAAGGAAGATCCTAGCTGTGCCAGTTACAGTGAAGTTAAAAACAATTTAATTTTACAAATAGCTCATGCAGCTCAGTATCAAAAACAAAACAAAACAAAACAACCTAATCAAAAAATGGGCAGAAGACCTAAAAAGACATTTCTCCAAAGAAGACATACAGATGATCAAGAGGCACATGAAAAGATGCTTGACGTCACTAACTATTAGAGAACAGAAAATCAAAACTACTGGCCATATATCCAGAGAAAAACATAGTTCAAAAGCATACATGCACACCAATGTTCATTGCAGCTCTGTTTACAGTAGCCAGGACATGGAAGCAACTTAAATGTCCATTGACAGATGAATGAATGGATAAAGAACACGTGGTACATACATACAATGGAATATTACTCAGCCATTAAAAAGAATGAAATAATGACATTTGCAGCAACATGGGTGGACCTGGAGATCATCATACAAAGTGAAGTGAGTCAGACAGAGAAAGACAAATATATGATACTACTTATATGCGGAATCTAAAAAAATGATACAAATGAACATTTACAAAATGAACATTTACAGAAACAGACTCACAGACTTAGGGAACGAACTTATGGTTACCAGGGGGGAGGGGGGGAGGGATAGATTGGGAGTTTGGGATTGACACGTACACACTGCTATATTTAAAATAGATAACCAACAAGGACCTACTGTATAGCACAGGGAACTCTGCTCAATACTCTAATAACCTAAAAGAATTTGAAAAAGAAGAGATACATATATATGTACAACTGAATCACTTTGCTGTACACCTGAATGTAACACAACACTGTTAATCAACTGTACTCTAATATAAAATAAAAATTAAAAAAAATAATTTTGTACAACTGAAGGCTAACCAGGCAGAAATTTGCCCAGAAGGTAATTTTTTAAAAATAGGTGGATTTATGTGACAAAGAAAAGATAAGCACTATTCTGAGGAATATAGGTAAATGTTCTGAAATGGATCAGATGGCTAGAATGGGAACTTATGAAACCTGGGAACTTATGAAACCTAACAACTTTGGTGGACTTGCGGAATACACGCTGACCTTTATCACAAGGATGCAGGTATGTGTGGTGTGAGCTGAAAGGTCTAAAAGTTGCCTCAGAACCTTTGTTTAATCAAATATTCAACGACACCTTGTTAAGGTCAACAAAGCTTCAGCTGGACATTGTGAAATCACAAATTTCATGGAGTTACCCAAAGCTGAGGTCAGCAAATTAACTGATCTACAAATATGGTTATGGGAAATCAATTAAAAGAAAATTAGCCTGAAATTAATTTTAAGTGTGCCACCCAAGACTCTCTCAGTAGACCAACAGAAAAATCTGATTTATTTTTTATTTTATCTTTATAACTTGAACAATTTTTTATTTGATATGATTATATGCTAATTAATATAATTATTTTTATGTTATAATGCTCTGATTGCCTAAGACAATGAGCTATTCTGTTACCATGTTACCATGACTTCAATACATTAATTAAACATTATATTTCAAATATATATTGTAAAAATTTATTTTCATTAGCATTTTCAAAAGATGTTACTTTCTAAAGCATTTGGTTACTAGCATTTGGTAATATGAAAATGGCATTCATAGCCTCCTCTTTTATTTTCAATTAGATTTAAAAAAATTTTAATTACATAAGTTTTAAAATGAAATTATTTGGAACCTCTTACCCTAGGAATTAGTCTCTTTACAAAGACATATTTCTCCTCCATAGATTGCTGTAACAGATTTTTAAATCTCTGCCTTACTTAAAAAAAATATGCTTATAAAGGAAAGATGTGAGACCATGTGTTTACACAAATATAAAGGACAAATCACTGAACATCAGCAAGCCGTCATTCTAGAGAATAATAAAATAAACAAGTGAGACTCCTAAGTTAATAAAAATGTCACATTATTAAGTTTGATGTCAGTGTAGATAAGAAGTACACATGATCAATTTCTATTTTAGTCTTAAACCTCATTATTTTTTATTAAGGTGTCAAATCAACATGTTTCTTGTTTGCTTTGCATGCAACTCATGAGTATTGACAGTTTTAAAAAGCTCTAAAGGACTGGGCAGGTTACTGAAATAATTTTCTTTTGATATGTTAATATAACTGATAAAATGTTCAGAGGATTTTTGGTGATCTGACTCTACTGATACTTCACCCTCCTAAAGTTGAAGATATGGCTTTGCTAGGACCAGGCCTGTGCTTCAAGAATTTGTTATCTACAGCCATCCAAATGGGATTTCACAAATTACTGGAAACCCAGAGGGTCATTCCAGCCTTACACTGTGAATGGCTTAACAATTTTGCCTTTTCAAATGAGTAAGAAAAGCAAAGCTTGCCAACCCTCAAATATGTTTAATGGCCTGGAGCAAATAATCTATATTAATGGTATTTAACACTTCTTTAGTAAATATTGATTCATTCATTTATTATATAAATTTTAAAACATTAATTGAGCTCCTAGTACACATACTGTGGCTCAAGCTGGCACACTTTCCTCTAGGAGAGAATTTCAATGTGGAAACAGTCACATAATGGTATACACACTATAATAGAGGCAGTTATTGAGAAAAAGAAAGAGGAACACTTAAATTTCTAGGAGATCATAAGGGAGTTCTTCCAAGAAAATGACATCTATATTGGATAATAAAATACAGCTAAACAGTTTATTTTAATTATAATTCAATATTTTCTCCTAATTAATTTATATGTTTTTAAAGGTATAAATGGGTTTATTAATTTCCATTTTTGATTACTCAGGAGATGATTACTCATGGAACATGAATGCAGATTGTGGGAGTGGATTAAACTTCTCCAAAACCTGGGCTTCACAGGGATGATGTCCTATCAAGGCCAAGAACTTCTAGAAAATGGGTGAGAAAACAGAGGGCCTCTGAGCAAGAGGAAATACCGAATGTCAGAAAGATGGCAAGGACAACCTGTGGGTCATATTGAACATATCCCTTCAATCAAAACTATACCCTAAATCTTCATCAAATTCATATCTACAGTGGGATTATATTTTCTGGCCAAAAAATGACAAAGTTTCATATCTGGATCTGTTGAGCTGTAGACTCAAAAAGAGCTGTCCAATAAGCATTTTTCTGAAACTTTGAGAAGAGTAAAAGCCTTATCCACATTGTGAAATCATTGATTTGGAATAAGTTTACCTAATTATGAGGGAGCACAAAATTTCTAAATGATGTGTTATAAGTTGGGTTACCTTGTCACATCCTTTGACATAAGGTTCTTATCATATAAAGTCATTATCATTGAAGTGAATCAACAGTGCATTTCCCCACTGATTTCCAAACCACTAGACTCAATCTAACCATAGCATAAGAACTTGGGAGCAGATGTTCAGATAGAAAGTCCATAGTACGCAGTCTAATGTGTCTTAACTAGTGAGAACAAGACTTTGTCTCTTGAAATTGTACTGTATACATAATTACTGAACATAGTGTTTTAAGAAATTGTAGTTCCTTCTGGAAGGGAAAAGAGGTAATAATATAATTAGCTACTTAATTCAAAATAGATAATTGAGCACTTAGTATGTACCAGCTACTCTTCTATGTGCTAGGAATACATTGTTGAATGAAACAGGCAAAAATCCGTATCTGTCTACATGGAGCTAATATTCCAGTGGGAGGAAACAGAAAATAAAAAGTGATGCCCTGGAAGCCAGGTGATCTACTTTCCTAGGAAGAACCACTTGCCTACCATGTTAAATGATGTTAATGGCTCAAGCAAGTTTAAGACTGAAAGTTCACCATTCATAGCTTCATGGTGGACCATGAAAAGACCATTTTCAGAGGAGGGTTTAGAAAAATCTCAAAAGAAGATTTAAGAAAGAACGAAAGAAGAAAGTTTTGTGACAGAGTGACTGGGCAAGGCCTTAGGAGCATTACTGCAAAAGGGAACAAATAAATAAATCAAAAGCTTGTGGGTCACCAGAGGTTAAAAAAAAAGCATTTTTCTTGTAATAAGAGAGAAAATACATTATTTGTATGCTGATTCACATGGTCAAGTAGTGAAGGAAAAAATGACAAAGGAAAAGGGGAGAACTACTTGAGTAACGTCCTTAACTTGGCATCACTGGATAAGACTCATTCACAAGTAAAAGGGATGGTCATACATTAGAAGTAGCAACAGTTCAACTATAGTCATAAGAGGAAAGGTAGGTGGGTAGTTTTGTAAGGTGGCTAATGGAAATGTTCTTTTAATGGTGTTGATTTTCTCCTTGAAGTAGAAAGCAAGGTCATCAATTGAGAGCAATGATTGGGGAGTGATGTACAGGTTTTAGAAGAGAGGAGAAGAGTATGATAATCAATTAGGAGAGTGGAGAGGCAAAGGATTAGAGAATTAAGCCATGGTTGCCTTGCAATGTCAATGATCCTGAGACGTTCATGGTAACATATTTAAATGGAAAGAACTCTGATTTTTTTTAAGTTATTGTTCAGCCAAACTCAGCTGATTGGGAATAGGTGTGGGCTAGGCAGAACAATGGACTTAACCAAAGTTGTCATTTTGTTAAGGGAGTGCAATAAAGTTAGATTGGAGGAGGGACTGGAGAGTAGATTCAGGAAAAATGGTTTTAACAATTGATCATTCTTAGCATATTTGGGTGGATTTTATTTAATGTGTGGCTGGTTGTCAAGCAAGAATTGAATTTCTGTAGGGAGAAAAGAAACCAAAGGCATTTGTGGGAACTGGAGAAAGGATTTTGAGCAGTGGTTACTATATGATGCTGAAACGTTGTCAAAAAAACAGGCACTGGAGGAAGAGATTTTAGTGAGTTTAATGCTGTGTTAGGAATTACATATGATCTCAAAACAGTAAATTAAGGTAGAATTTGTGACCGCATCTGAATGGATATATGGCAATTTAGATAGAAGACAGTGTATTGTTTATCTTAAGATCTTTTGTCAACAGGAATATAAAAGCATACTATTTCATGGATCATAGGGGTGATATTTCAGTCATCCAAGCAATTTGCAAAACTGTCAAAATTGGTCTATCTACATCTAGTCATTTCAGGAGTGGCTAATTAGAAATATTTCTGGAAAAGCTAAACAAGAGACGATTCTCCCATATCTCACTTCCCACACTGCTCGCCCTTAATGAAGAAGAAAATTAAAGGAGAATTAATTCCCTCTACTCAAGTGAGTCATGGCACATGGTTGAGGGAATATGGACACTGGAAGAACAAGCTAAATATTGTGAGTAAAGGTGATACAGGTACAGGTGAATCACCTGAGGATAGAAATAGGCAGTCCCAATTCCCCTTTTAAGAAGTGTCATCCAGACCAAATTTGGAACTCAGATTGAATAAGCTTTCTAATACATTATTTTTCCTATAAGAACAGGAGTTATCATAAAAATAACTCAGTGTTATTACCCCTTCATGTCAAAAAGATCATATACATACAGGGTAGATTTCAAGGGAAAAAATCAAGGAAATAATTGCAATTTGCTGAGGTTAGAATTTGTTTTTCCTGCAGCAAGAACAATATTAATACTTTTACAGGTGAGGCTATTGAGATCAAGAAAGTAAATAAATTTATAGGGCCACAAAGTAAGTGGATGAGTCTGAATTCAATCTCACATAATAGAGTTTTCCCTCTTAGGTTGAGTTCTAAGGAAGAAAATATTAACCTGGTCCATCAGAATGTACCATCTAAGTGAGGCAGGAGTGAAGTGCAGAGCAAATCTGACCTCTTGAGTATAAAGGTGCATGAATACTGATTTCCTTCCTTTAGAAGGCACAGGCTCTGAGGAGGGATCCTAAGAAAGCCAGGCTCCCATCTGAAGATGCTACTGCACAGCCAATCAGAGCTTCAGACACTTGATGGGACTTCTCTGAGAGAATGAAAGAATTATGACAGACACCTTAAACTCAGAATTCATTCTGACTGCCAAGCCACATTTAATAATAATACTGTTTTTTGTATTTGATCCTGCACATTCCATAATTACTCAGATATTCCTAAATGCTTCTTGTGATGCAGAACAGGCACTTACTGGCTGTGCTAATATATGAGATCAAATGACAGGAACTAGAGCTCCAGAAGAAGGACAACAGCATTTCAATTTACGAAAAGTAAGAGGTCAAGACAAGACAGAGTCTCCAAGAAGGAAATTAGAGAAGGGAAGGTTTTTCCCAATTCTTAGGGAAAAAAAGAATCTAATCCTTGGGGGGAGAAACGACAAGCAGGATGAATGGACTTCTAAGATTGAAGCATCTGGATTATACAAATGAATACATATTGTATGTTTTCTTCTTATTTCTTACTACTTGCAATAGAGCACAATTTCTACTAAAAATCCCAACACTATTTTTTGTAGGTGTAGATAATTTAGTTCCTTATTTTAAAAGAAAAAGAAAGGAACCAAAACAATTTTGAAAGAGAAGAATAAATTGGAAGAATTATAGTATCTGATTTTAAGACTTAACCTATAGCTCCAGTTAAAAAGAAAGTGTAGTATTGGCAGGGTAATAGACACATGGATTAAAAGAATAGAATAAAGAAGCCAGAAATCGACCCACCCAGAAACAGTCAACTAATTTTAGACAAATGTGCCAAAGCAAATAAATGGAATAAGAATGATCTTATCAACAAATGATATAGGATATTTGCAAAGATCAATAAATGAAACTCAACCTAAAGCTTATTCAAAGCTTACTCGAATGCATAATAGACTTAAATGGAAAACAAAACAAAAATTTAGAAGAAAATATAAAAGAAAGCCAATGGTACCTAAGACAAGGTGAAAAAATATTCTTATTCATTATACCAAAGTCATGATCGATAAAATTTTTTAAATATATAAATTGACTTACTTAAAATTAAAAGGTTTTTTTTCTTTATAAAGAACGTGTTAAGTAGATTAAAAGACAAGACACAAACTGCGAGAAACTGTTTGCAATATATGACAAATGATTTGGATTCATAATATGTATAAGTAACTCTCTGTATTAGGAATTGCTTAAACCTATAGATCAATTTGGAGAGAACTGACATTGTTACTAGTTTAAATCTTCTAATCCACAAACAAGATATGTCTCTCCATTTATTTAGATTTTCTTGGATTTCTTCCATTAGGCATTAATAGTTTTTGACATTCAGATACTGTACATATTTTGATATGCTTATGTCTACATATTTTATTTTTTAGAGTGAGTGATGAAAAATGATGCTGTGTTTTCAAATTTGGTTTTCCCATGTACTTTTTCAGTATATAGAAAAAAATTGTTTTTATTTGTTGACTCTGTCCTGCAACCTTGTTTAACTTACTTATTTGTCTAGGATTCTAGAATTCTTTTTGGTAGATTCATTGGTATTTTCTGTGTAGATAACCATGTCTTCTGCAAATATGGGCAATTTATTCTTTCTCCAGTCTGCTGAACTTTTACTTCCTTTTTAAATATTATTATTGCTCTAGCAATACAAACATTTATTGCTGTAAATTTTGGTTTGAGCACCCACTTTTTCTCTGTTTAACAGATTTGACATGTATTTTCATTGTCATTCAGTACCATATAGTTTGGGGAATTTATTAAACATCCTCTTTCACTTATGAATTACTTAGAAGTTTCTTTTTTTAATTTACAATGATTTGTAGAGCTGTTTTATCTTTCCATTATTGATTATTGAAGTACAGTTGTTTTGCTCATATACACATACATAACATTTAGTTATGTCTTCTTGGTGAATTGATCATTTTATCTTCATGTAATGACCTTACTTTCTGTTTGCTCTGAAGTCTACTTTCTCTGACACTAATATAACCATTCAACTTTATTTTAATTATTGTTTGCCTTTGTTTATGGAGTTACATGACCCTGTTGAAAGCAACCTGGGTGTAAATTATTTTATATTTCCTTGAGTAGTGATGAAAAAAATTGACCTTACAAGTTAACTTTTTTCATCTCTCTAAGGGATAGCACATTGATCAGCATCCATGTCAAATCATCACGATGCTGTCAAGAGAAGAGAATTATAATTGAAGCAAATCTACTCATTTGCTTAGTATATGAGGAACTATTTCCAATGTAATAATAATGCCATCTAACCCTTGATACTTGAAATTTCAAGATGTAGATGTGGAAGAGATTATAGACACTTAAGAAAGGGTAATCAAACTAAAGAGACTATGTTAAATGTTATATTCATTGTCACTCAAAATATGACCATAATAGCTATATTATCAAATTTCAGTTTTTAAATAAAGTTTTATGCAGTCCTCTGAAATTCTCAACTCTCATTTTAACATAGTCCATTTTCTTTCTGCTCTTTTTCAGTTCTTCTTTTCTGTCTGTAGCCAGAATGCTCAAACTGTTCCATCATCTCCTAGCACCATTATCCAACTGATACAACAGGCTGATACAACACCATTCCCTAATGATAAATAAAGACCAGGTAAGGAAGAGTAAAAGTCTTCAATTTGTAAATGATCATTAATACAATATGATTAACCATAGAGGAACTAGGCTCTATACAAGTACATATTCATGTAGGGGTATAAAATTCGTTTTTTGGTTTTGTTTTTGGTATTTATTCACATCAGCTTTATTTTTAGCCAAGAAACAGTCTGAATTCTATCATTTTTCCAGAAAATCAACTTGCCTTCCAAATTCAGTTTGTATAGTGTTACAGGCAAAGGTCAGACATTATGTCTCCTCCAATCTACTGCAATATATGGTCTACTGTAATTCTATATTTCTAATGTAAATATCATCAATTTAAATAATTACATAATTTTAATTTTCAAAAATCTTTCTGTCATTGATATTATGCTGAATTGGCAAAACTAAACAGTTCTATCTTGGCAATATATATTGTATCTTGAAGATTAGGAAATGTTAAACTAGAAGACAGCTCAACATATCACCTTAACCAGCTCTGGGCTTTGAGGCAGTGGAAGTGAACATTGTAGTTGATCCCCTAAATTCAAACCATTCTAAATGGTTGTAAAAAAAAATAATTTAGGGCACCCCCGTTCTGTCTGGACCTTGATTATTGAGAGTCATTTATCATTATCTGATTCTGATGTCCCTTGATAGGTTTCTGTTTTTATTTCTTTGTTTTCTTTTCTGCTTGTTTTGTATTCTGTGGAGAATGAGGGCCTAATATTATCCTTTAATGATAATATTAAAGGATATTAATATTATTCTTCTGTCAGCTGAGCCTGGTCCAGGAATACACAGTCCAACCCAGTAAATGAGATATAAGAAACTGTCCTCAGTACCAAAAATATTATAGTGCTAGGCTCTGAATGTTTATGTACCCCTAAAATTCATAGGATAAAATCTCACCACCCAAGGTCATAATATTAGGAGGTAAAGCCTTTGGAAAGTGATTAGGACATTAAGGTGATGTCCTTATAAAAAGGCTCAAGAGCACTCCCTTCCCCCTCCTACCATGTGAGGATACAGCAAGAAGGTGCCATACATATAGGAACCAGGAAATGGACTTCACTAGGCACCCAATCTGCCCATCTTCATCTTGGACTTCCCTGCTTCCAGAACTATGAGAAATAAATTTGTGTTGTTTATAATCCACCCAGTTTAGGATATTTTGTTATAGCAGGTCTAAATGGACTAAGACAAAGAGTCTTAAAAACCATGAACAAGAAACTTGGGCCTGTCTCATCCCAATAACCCTCCCATAACCATGAGGAGAAGGAGACTTGGCACAAAGCCAGCACTGTAGATGGCAACACAGAAATACGCCAAGAGCTCGATCCCTAAAGATGTAACATGGACCAGTCATAGAGTCAGTCATCACTCTAGATTTTCTCTCTTGTGAGACAAAACATGCTTAGTTTTTAGGATAATTTTTTGCTGTTTTCTGTTCCATTTAGTTAAAATAATCCTAACAGATATAGAAGTTCACAACTTTAGGAGAGATATTGCAGGGAACAACTTGAGAACACATGCTAGTACATGAAAATGTGACAGATTGAAAATATCAAATTTTCAAATTTATAGTATTGATATTTGTGACATGCTTCCTATGGGATATAAAAAGAGGAGGGTACAGATGCCTAGGAATAACTGTGAAAATCTGAAGCTGATAGGGTTGAGGTGAAAAGCAGGAGAAGGCAGGATTGGGGTGAGAAGTGAAGCGCTGTAAGATTTCAGGATGCAAAGGAGCACATATCAAATATAGAAAAGACAGTAGAGCAAAATGTAAGGACAGAAAACAATCATGAGAAATTGCCCCTAGCACTGAGATCATGGATACTGATGGAATGTACCATATATTTTAGAATACATTGTATATTTTCCCCCAAAATCAGCATTTACATAAATAATGTGGATATAATCCAAATATTACAATTATACATTATTTTTATTCTATGCTTATATGTAATGCAGTAGTGTCCTCAGTCCTTATATTGAGATATAGAAATTATTTATCCATTTTGTGTTCCCTGATTTGCACACAAAATATCTGGGGAGTCAAAATTTACTTACTTCTGATGAAAAGGAGAATCATGTACATTTTTATATCCACATGTACAGTTCAAAACATAAAATACCCATAAGACACAGAATGAAAATCACCAGAAATAATTCTAAGATAAAGATATTATTTTTAATTACAAGTTATTGTTAGAAATATAGTTCATGTAATGTTTTGCTTCTCAGTATATATCTTTTTGTCCTCTTATAGTTAACCATTTAATATTATATTTTACTCTGTATTATCCTTAACAATTTGAAGGGAAAAATTAAGTGAAATTATACCAAGGATCTCAAAATAAAAATCAAAAAGTAAAAGAGGAATCTTTTTCTTGAATGGAAAGTAAGTCAGAATTACACCTACAGATAACACACACTAATGAGCTCCTACTCTGTTTGTCATTGTCCAAGACTGCCACTAGATTATGGCTCCACAGACACAGAGTTGCAGTAATTCTCTGGCAAATCCTGATGAGGAAGTTATCTTTATCCAGAGCTCTAGTGAGCATATCATATTAGAATTAATACAGACAATGACCTTTATGTCTCAGTTCTCACTTCTCTAATAATTACCATTCTGAGTTTGTACTTCAAGTAACAGATAAATAAGGTTAATTTAGGAGGACATAAAGAATCATTCTGAAGTGTTCTTTTTTCCCCTGATAATAACTAATATTACTATGTATACAGCTCTGGTTAACTAACATCCCTATTATTTCTCTTTACAATCACTAGCAATGGTCCACTTTGATTCTCTCTAGTGAGAGTTTCTTTTCTTACAAACTTAAGCTTATTTGTATCTCTGTACTTTTTCATATACCGCTGCCTACAAGGACCTTCCAATAACTCAAGGGTCACCTTTCAAATACTCTATTAATCAGCATTGCTTTAAACATCAGGCTATGTCAAGTGCTGATCTGTGCTTCCACACAATACTGTATATGTGTGTGTGTGTGTGTATGTATGTGTATATATATATATATATATATATATGCATTGCTCACTGTATTATATTGGAAATAATCCCTTTGTGTCTTTTTCACCTACTACATTTGAATTTCTTTAATAATAGAGATTATATATTATTAAATTCTGTATTTTTCAAACTTGTCCTCAACAGTTTGGCTACCTTAGGAAAATTGAAGGCAATATGTTGGAATACCTGAAAATAAGCCTGGAGAGATAAACAAGAAAACAATACTGGGACTTCAAATTTCAAATTATGGAATTCCTTGCATGTTAAATAAACATCCTCTTTTCTTATACTTATCACTTTATTTTAACTATCTAGACTTTGGCAAAGAATGTGAAACTACTTTAACCTTTATGAAAATTCTGTTCTGTGTTGAACACAGAACAGACCTATGCACAAGTGAAAATGGGAGGTTATAAATATATTGTTCCAGAAACAATTTAAATGTACCCCAATGTTCACTGTAGCTCTATTTACAATAGCCAAGACATGGAAGCAACCTAAATGCCCATCAACAGATGAATGGATAAAGATGTGGTACATATATACAATGGAATTTTTTTAACATCTTTATTGGAGTATAATTGCTTTACAATGGTGTGTTAGTTTCTGCTTTATAACAAAGTGAATCAGCTATACATATACATATATCCCCATATCTCTTCCCTCTTGCATCTCCCTCCTTCCCACCTTCCCGATCCCACCCCTCTAGGTGGCCACAGAACACTGAGCTGATCTCCCTGTGCTATGTGGTTGCTTCCTACTAGCTATCTATTTTACATTTGGCAGTCTATATATGTCCATGACACTCTCTCACTTTGTCCCAGCTTACCCTTCCTCCTTCCCATATACTCAAGTCCATCCTCTAATAGGTCTGAATCTTTATTCCCGTCTTGCCCCTAGGTTCTTCATGACCATTTTGTTTTTGTTTTTGTGTTTTAGATTCCATATATATGTGTTAGCATACAGTATCTGATTTTCTCTTTCTGACTTACTTCACTCTCTATGACAGACTCTAGGTCCATCCACCTCACCACAAATAACTCAATTTCGTTTCTTTTTAGGGCTCAGTAATATTCCATTGTATATATGTGCCACATCATCTTTATCCATTCATCTGTTGATGGACACTTAAGTTGCTTCCATGTCCTGGCTATTGTAAATAGAGCTGTAATGAACACTGTGGTACATGACTCTTTTTGAATTATGATTTTCTCAGGGTATATGCCCAGTAGTGGGATTGCTGGGTTGTATGGTAGTTCTATTTTTAGTTTTTTAAGCAACCTCCATACTGTTCTCCATAGTGGCTGTATCAATTTACATTCCCACCAGCAGTGCAAGAGGGTTCCCTTTTCTCCACACCCTCTCCAGCATTTATTGTTTGTAGATATTTTGATGATGGCCATTCTGACTGGAGTGAGATGATATCTCATTTATACAATGAAATATTACTCAGCCATAAAAAAGAACAAAATACTGCCATTAGCAGTGACATGGATGGACCTAGAGATTGTCATAACAGAGTGAAGTAAGTCAGACAGAGAAAGACAAATATCATATGATATCACTTATATAGGGAATGTAAAAAATGGTACAAATGAACTTATTTACAAAACAGAGTCACAGATGTAGAAAACAAAATTAATGGAAGGGGGGAGGGATTAATTGGGAGACTGGGATTGACAGATACACACTACTATGTATAAAATAGATAACTAATAAGAACCTACTCTATAGCACAGGGAACTCTACTCAATACTCTGTAATGACCTATATGGGAAAAGAATCTAAAAAAGAGCAGGTATATGCATACCATATGACTGATTCACTTTGCTGTACAGCAGAAACTAACACAACATTGTAAATTAACTATGCTCCAATAATCATAATAACAAATGATATAATTTGACCTTATATTTAGTTTCTTTGAAATATATAATTACCTTCATGAAATATGGCTAAGTAAAATATTTCTCTAGGAATACATTAGAAAATGTTGAAGACTGAGAAAAAAATAACACATAGACACAAAGACACACCCCCCCTCATAGATATTAAAGAATTTATTAGCATTTCGTTCAAATAGTATTAGACGTATTTTTAATACTAAAAGTTTGCTAGTAGTTTGTGTTTGATGTCAGTGAACATGGTGGAGTAGGTAGTTCCAAAGGGCTGTCCATCTAAAAACACAGTAGACTCTTGAAAAAAGTCAAAGGCTTACAGCAACAAAGTAAACACCGAATCAAGAAGGCAACTTAAAAACAGATGGAGAGTGCTGAAGTATTTTTACTTGCCTTTGTCCTACCTCCCTCTGGCTCAGCAATGGTCTTGAAATGACAACCCATGTTCCCAGTATGTCATTCTGGTCCCTGGCTCCAGAGGGAGCAAAGCTGACCTTGTTCTCTAATAGTTATTTTTGTCTGTTTTAATCTGTCTAATGGCTAGCTGAAGGACTGACACAAGCACTTGCCTCTGTTGCCTCTGTCTCACCTAATCCAGAAATTTCTCAGGGCAGAAAAGTGACTACACAGAGGGCATTCCTCAAAAACTTTAAAAGGCAAATGAAAAACCCATTGCTGTCTAGAGAAAATACAATTTGAGGGAAAATAATAGACTGCCAGAAGCTTGAGAGAAAATTTTGTGGAGAAAAGTTATTTGAAGAATTATGGCATTGAAAATCTCACATTAATATTGGAGAATACAGAAAGTTATGTACATGCCCAGAGCAGGATGTGTGTTCAAAAAAACAACTGGGAAGACCCTAAGCTTTTACCTTAGACTGATCTTTAGACTCTGCACAGCAGGAAGTAAAGACTAAAGAAGGTTTGTAACTACTCAGCTAAGTGTTAAAACACATAGCCAATGTGCAAAGACTCAGAATTTTTGGTTCTGTTTTTGGCTCCAAGCATTCAAAGAAATCTGTCAATAATACCTAATCAAAAGATAAAAGAGAGACTGCAGAGACCACACATATCAATTAATACAGAATAGTTTTAGATTTCAGAATATAAAATTGTTTAGAATAGTCACTAAACAACCAACCAATTACAAAGCAGAGAAAGCAACAAGAACAAATTTCAAGGTGGCAGAAGAATCTGATTCCCAGAATTAACAAGTCATGATATTCAAAATGTCCAAGTTTCAACAAAAAATTATGAATCATGTAAAAAAAAATGTACACCCCACTCATAGGAAAATTAACCAAAACTGTCTCTGTGGAAGTACAGACATTGGACTTACTAGAAAAAGACTTTAAATTTACTGTTTTATATTCAAAGAGGTAGAGGAAATTATGGACAAACTAAAGGGCACCATAAAAATAATGTCTCAAGAGACATAGGGTATCAGTAAAGACATAGAAATTATAAATAGGAACTAAACAAAACTTCTGGAGCTGGAAAGTACAAAATGTCCAAAGGGCTGTCCCTCTACCAACACAGTAAAAGTAAAGGAAAACTCTCAGAATTAATTATGTTAACTCTTGAAAAGAATCAGACTTATAGCAACCAAATAAACACTGAATCAGGAAGGCAACTTAAAAATAGTTGGAGAGCTTTGAAGTACCTTTTAGTGAAATGAAAAATTCACTAGAGTTTCAACAGGATATTTAAGCAAGTTAGAAGAAAGAATCAGTGTATGTAAAGAGAGATCAGTTGCAGCTATCCAGTCTGAGGAACAGAAAGAAAAACTAATAAATATAAAAAACAGTTAAGAGGCCTGTAAGACACCATCAAGTGAACCAACGTATGCAGAGTAGAAGTCCCAGTGGGAGAGGAGAAAGTGAGAAAATGACAGAGTATTTGAAGATATGATGGCTAAAAACTTCCCAAATTTGATGGAAGGCATGACTCTACACAAACAGGAAATTCAATGAACTCCAAGAAGAATGAACACAACAGTAGCCACACTGAGACACACTATAATCGAACTGTAAAAAGCCAGAGACAAAGAGAGCACCCTGAAAGCAGCAGGAGAGGAATGACTTATCACGAACAAGTTATTGACAACATTAAGTGTAAAATTCTCAGCAAAAATGATGGTGGCCAGACAGCTGTGGGGTGGCATTCTTTAATTGTTGAATAATAATAATAAGAAGAAGAACCTATTGAATTCCATATGTGACAAACTAAATTTCAAAATCAACAAGAAATTAAAACAGTTTATATCACATGGAACTACACTCAATATCTTTTAATAACCTATAATGGAAAAAATTAGAAAAAAATATGTATATACACACAATATACATACACACATATGTATATATGCACACATGTATATATGTGTGTATGTGTGTGTGTGTGTATATATATATATATATATATATATACACACACACAACTGAATCACTTTGCTGTGCACCTAACACAACATTGTAAGTCAACTATGCTTCAATTAAAAAAAAGATTCCAGATAAACAAAAATTGAGGGAGTTTGTTGTTTGCAGACCTACCCTATAACAAATGCAAAAGGGTGTCTTTCAGGTGGAAATACAAGGATACTATACAGTATCTTGAAGCCATACAAAGAAATAAAGAAGACTGGCAGAGATAAATATGTAGGTTAATGCAAAATCAATTATTATATTAAAAAAAATCCTACCACTTATTCTTTTAAGATTTAAAGGACAGATGCATAAAAATAGATATAAACTTATGCTAATGGGTACATAATGTATAAATATGTAATTTGTGATGACAACAAAAATATCAAGAGAGAAATATGGAGCTGTATGAGAGCTGAGTATTTGTATAGTACTGAATCTAAGGTGGTATTAATCCAAATAACTTGTTATAAATTTAAGAAGTTAATTGTAATCTCTAAGATAGCCACTAGAAAATAATTTTAAAAAACATAAAAGGAAATGAGAATCAAATAAATGTACACTATACAAATCAATTAAATACAAGAGGAAGCAGTAATTAAGGAACTGGAAAACAAAAAATATGATATATACAAAATAGCAAAATGGCAGAAGTATTTCCTTATCAGCAATTAGTTTAAATGTAGAGGATTAAAATCTCCAATATAAGGCAGAGATTGTTGAAATGGATTAAAAAAGACACATGGTCTAACTACTTGCCGTCTATAAGGGACACATATTTTATCTAAAGACACAAATCGTTTGAAAGTAAAAAGATGGAAAACAATATTCCATACAAAGTTTTAGTAAATAAAAGACAGCTGGATGGGTGGTACCAATATCATAAGAAATAGAATTTAGCTCAAACACTGTTACAAGGGACAAAGAAGGACATCATATAATATATGGATAAAAGTGTCAATTTATCAAGAAGATATAACAATTATATATATGCACCTAACAACAGATAGATACCCAAGAATAGCAACTTTTCATTTTTGAATTTTGAAATTCCTTTTAGGCAACACTTCTTTATATTTTGCCCATAATCCACTTATCTGAAAATAGAAATCTTATCTTTTTCTGAGTGATAAAAATCAATGTTTTTTTCTGTTACATTTCTTAATACTTTAAATATGATCAAACCATATCAAGAAAAAGTGGTGTGGTTGAGCATTTTTACAGAAAATGTGCCCCTGATACAAATTCATATGTTGAAGCCCTGTCTCCCATTGTGACTATATTTGGATATGCGACCTTTAAGGAGGTAATTAAAGTGCAATGAGGTCAAAAGGGCCCTAATCTAATAGTACTGATATTCATATAAGAAGAGGAAGACACACCACCAGGAGCACGCACATCCAGAGAAAAGGCCATGTGTCAACACAGTAAGAAGGATCTGTAAGCTGAGGAGACAGGTCATACCAGAAATCAACCCTGCTATCATTTTGGTCTTGGATTTCCAGCCTCCAGAATTATGAGAAAATAGAGTTCTCTTGTGTAAGTCCCACAGTCTGTGGTATTTTGTTATAGGAACCTTAGCAGATAAACACATGAATTCTGTCCTTAGTCCTCATATGGATGATATGTATCTCTTTATGGATAATATGTATCTCATACATAACTTCTTTATTAATATAATTAAGAATTTTTAAGAGGTTGATTGCCTAATTTAATTAAATGAAATTTTGTGTGTGTGTGATTTTCAGTCTGAATGTATAGCTTTGACTTACTGGAATCACGTATGGTATTGACATAAAATTTATTCCTTTCTAAAGAAAAATTTGTATGTAGATCATAATCTCTTATGGCCATCTGAAACATGCTTACTAATATTTTGTAAGAAAATATCTATCTTCATTCATAAATATGACTTACCTTAAGTATTTTGGAGTGATTGAGCTTGGACTCAAGATTTCTTAAACTTAATGAAAGCCTTTTTCCATGCTCTGTAACTATTTTATAAAATGAGAATTGCTGTTTGTCATAGAAATAAGGAATTGTCCCATAAAGTTAATTTGAACTTGACTAACTTAGAAGCAGTTATTTGGTGCTTTTTTATTTTTAATTTGATAACTATTTATTCTGAATATTGAGTAATTAAGTTATCTGTACTTCCTTGGATTGATTTTATGAATTTTTGGCTCTGCCTGAGTATAATTTGTTACAAGATTTTCAACTTCATTGACTTACCATTGCACATCTAAGTCATACACACACAAACACATGCACACACACAGACGCATTTTAGCTATCCCATTTTAGCTATTCTATTTCTTTCTTTTTTCATCCTTGTTTAGATTTATCAGAGACCATTTTATCTTTTTTTAAAGCTATCAGTTCCTGAACTGTTTAATCAGTTTTACAGATTTGATTTCCTTTGTTTTTGGTGTATTAATTTCTATGACTTTATTTTTCATCTCATTAATTTAACTACATTTCTTTTAATTATTTGAATTAAATCATTAGTTAACTTTTTTAAAAAATTATTTTGTTTAATGTTTAACATACTTGGTCTCTTTATCTCTAGGTGAGCATAGTTTTAGTTCTATCACTTAGGTTTCAATTTTGATTTAATTATTATTTGGTATATAAATTATTTTGTAGAGTTTGTTATTACCTTACTATTGGGGCTTATATTTTACACTTTTATTATTAAATTATTAGATTTTTATTTATGTGTGTATGTTTGTGCATTTGGGATGTACTGATATAACAGACAAATAATATTGCCTGAACAATGTACTTTATAGGAGCTTTTTTCAGGTTTTCTCACTAACCTAAAATATAAAATTATACAAACATACTCATAGATACAACACCAGCACATATTTTATCACTAGTATTGTTTGTTATTTTGGTAGCCAAATATTGGAAATAGATGTCAGGAACCCATTTAGTTTCTGGAGACAATGTTTACAAGGCATCACAATCACAGAGGTTGAAGCAATCCTTGGGTGGTTGAGGTCACTGGCATCTAGAGCTCTCGCTTATAGGCATTATTTCCTAAAGTTAGTGTGAGTTAGAGGAAAGACACATTTTCTATATTAATGCCATGGCTCTTGGCACCAACTACAGCCAAAAAACAAGAAAAAGTTAGATAGAATGCCTGTATTTTCTACATCCTGGACTTCCTCCAAGTACATTTACACTTTCACTCAATCTCTAGAATAAAATAAATATTAATGACATGTAACAAAAAAATTTTTTTAAAGTGCCTCTGGAAACAACCTAACACACAAACAGGTATTTCCACCTTAATAGCCAACTCACCCCCAAATCAGCTCATAATCATATGATGTTATAAGAATTTAGGTTATATGAGATTTTAATCATCTCCCAATGTTTTTAGACTTTCTCATAGAGTTGAGCCTAATGTCAGTTGATCAATTTGACTTATGCAAAATGAGTCATTTATAAAGGCAGAGGAATCCAGACATGCAAGCTCAGTTTTGTATACCACTGACCAAAGGAGAGACCATATGGTAACTCAGGGCTGTACCAACATGCATTTAAGATACTTACTACTATACCACAGTTACATATTTTCATGTTAAAGAATGAAAATGGTTAAAGAAGTCCCAGGCACATTCTATGATGGGTAGTAAACTAAAATTAAAACTACCTTGAAGAGAGTCCAAGTCTTTAAACTCACCTTTTTTTTTAAGTTCATCAGTACCAAGGGAAAAACCTAATTGTGTCAATTTTCTGTTCTATAAGCATAGTACATTGCAAAATGTCTGACAGCAGATTTTGAGAAGGCTGCAGAGATCAAGCTGTAAGCCAAAATCTTGCATCTGTATCATTTAATGATCATGGAGTTGCTGTGGTGAGGAATGATTGCCTATTTACACTGTTAGATAAGTCTTCTTACTGTTTGAATATTAGTCACAAAATTTCAGGCTTTACCTTTTCTTTTACCCAATCTACATCCAAGATAACTCTGGCTAAGTTTTTTTTACTGTATTACCATAGTTTATAATATAATAGGTAGTCAGGTAGGGCTTAAATGAATACCTGAAATTGGCAGCAGGAGCTAGAGAGTGGTTAAGAATTCTTCCAAAGTCTACCGTGTATCATCTTACACAACACCAATTGGTTAGGAACTTACAAAAGAACAATATTTTCAATTGTGTTAAAAGAGAAAGTCGATGTGTTTTACAAAAAGGAGCTATTATTAAAAGTCAGTAATTGAGAGGCCATAACACTCATTAATTTCATGGTGAGGAAATAAAACAGTGGCCAAGTATACTTAAATATAATGTCAAAACATTAACCATTTAATATTTCACATAATTTCATTATCCCACATATTATCTCATTTTCATTGTTTCATTGACAAAAAGTCAAGCTCATGTACAATTATGTAAAACATCCAAATGCATTTCTTTTTCTTTATATATAAAAATGTAATGTGATTTTGCCTTGTTCTATTTGGCACCTGGCAAGTGTAAATAATTTTTCTTTTTAATCAGTTTTGGACTTTGTCATCTTCTTTAAAATTTTGATTTAAATAATTCTTTTCATATCTTTTTTCATTTTTGTCACCTTGACAAATTTGGGCAAAAGAAAAACCACAAAGGATGCAAAATAAAGCAATGTCATCAGAAATTAAATTAAGAATTGTAATAGATATACAAATCTTTGAGAATTCCCTAATAAAATAAACAGAAGACCCCATTTATCTCGAAATGATAATTCATTTACAGTGAAGCTCTGTCAATTACAGTACTAATAGAAAAATAAGATGGCTATGTTACTTTTTATTCTCAAGTATCTTAATAAGTTATGAGAAGAAAGCTAATAACAATTCAAATAGTCAATATCTATTCTACAAATGTGAGGTCAGAACTGAGTCTCAAATGTGATGAGAATTCATAAAAGCAAAACATAAGACAACAAAATCTTTCAAACTGGGAATGTACTACATTTAGCACTGCAAACACTGTGTGTATGGGCATGTGTTTGCAATAACGTATATGTTTTTTTCCTTACCACATCTTTGCAAACTTTTTTCTATCAGCAACAGGAAATTTTCCGAATATTACACAAAAGATATTTCTCAAAGTCACCATATACAATTTTTACAAGAACTTTTAAAAAATGTAATTGAGTTTATTTCATCAGCCTATTTCAGTCCCATGAACTGGCATAAAATATAATCATTTCAAGACTATATCATATTTTAATATTTAAAATATATTAATATTTTTGCTTTGTAAGAAAATCTAAAAATTTTAGGACAAAAACAAAATAATTACATTAAAGTCATCTTCCGGGATACTGACCATAGTATAATATCCATACTATACTAATTCCCACACACAAATATACACAAATGACAATAAAAGCCTCCAAGACTTTGAAGGTCATTTTCCTACAAAGTATTAATTTAATATCTTTATGTATCAGTTTTTAGAAGTTTTTTTTAATTCTTGTTTTTTTGTGTGTGGGGGGGTTGTCATACGCGGGCCTCTCACTGTTGTGGCCTCTGCCGTTGCAGGCTCTGGACACGCAGGCTCAGCAGCCATGGCTCACGGGCCTAGCCGCTCCACGGCATGTGGCATCTTCCCGGACCAGGGCACGAACCCGTGTCCCCTGCACCGGCAGGCGGACCCTCAACCACTGTACCACCAGGGAAGCCCTAATTCTTGTTATTTTTATAATGATATAGCAATGATATAGCAAAACACTCTTTTGATATCCACATATAGATTAAAGTGTGAAGAGATTCAGGAAACATTCTACTAAAGATTGACATTTTGATAGATTATAAGTCCAAAAATATCAAAATATTTATTATTTCAAAAAGAATAGAATTGCCAAATTATCAACTTACCAACTTAGTCTCAAAGGATGTTAGGGATCAGCAGTATTTTTTCATGAATTAGTCTGAAAAAAATGAGAGGAATATGTAAAAACCAGAAAGAAAGATGCTGGCTCACTGAGATTCTAAAAATAACATAGCAGGCATTTCCTGCTGAACACCAGCAATTTTTTCCTGAAAACTTAGACTTATATATAAAAGTACTAATTGGAATATTATTTCCAAGTAGGTAATTTATACATTGACACCAAACCTCCCATCTATTTCCCCAAAATACAATTAAAATAGCAAAACATGCATATACACACACATGCACCTATAAAACAATCTGCTGTGTTTACTCTGACCACCAAAGTATCTATGTTGTTAACAATTGCTTTGTATGTTTATAATAACATTTCTCTTTTCCTTTGCTCTCTTCTCCACAAATTTATCCAGCATATTTGAGTCTTTTGATACTCGCTGTACACATTAACAAAAGTATGGATTAAGTGTGCAAGGAAATGTGGAAATACATTCTAAACAAACACACATTTGCAAAAATCATGACACAGAGTATGACACTGTGATGTCTTTCTTAAAGCAAACAGCATCCAAGATAGACACACCTATACGGATACACAGTGAGTTTTTCAAATAGCTACATACAATTTCTAGTTGCTACCAACTGAATTTAGAATAAAATTCTGGACTTTCCTCCATATATATTTAATATTTTATATATACTTTGGGACAAAATATAAATGTTTTCATGTAAACATTAGTCAAAAACACTGAACTGAGAGATATGTATGGTCTATGATATATTGTGATAAAAATCCAAGCATTGGTGTACTGGATTAAATACTAACACAAAAGGAAATTTTGGTCTACTTTTATATCTGCTCAAGGATTTGGAACTGACAGTATATACATACATCACATTGAGAAAACAGAATAATAGGGACAGAAAGTTAAAGCCTTGTTAAAGGACAAAAAGTGGACATATATTAAGAAATGCTTGGACATCAACAAAGATACTGATATTTAATTTTACACACAGTGATAGCAATAATGCCAGCTACCTCCCTTGATTCAAGTTTGACATGTTCCAAAGCAATATTTATAAATACTTATCTTGCAAAGTAATTATTAGGAGCACTTCTCATAAATATATTTATGTATTGTAAAATTTCCCTCAAGTCAGACCACCTGGGATAAAATCCTATGTCACATGACATTCAATAAACTGAGAATTTACCATGCTTTTGTTAAACAGCCTATAATTCACATAACAACATTTAGCTCTCAAGGTGATTCTGAATATTAAATTAGCTAAAGAGGGTCTGGTTTACAATCCAACAGGATAATAGGTCTCAAGAAACATTACCCCCAACCCTACTTATCCTCTTCCATTTTAGCTATGCTTAGCTTGGAAGTTTGCAAACAAATTTCATAATTTGTTCTACTGAAAGTAAATTCTCATTCATCATTATTCTTGCAAACTTGTTTAAAGCACCATATCTAATTGTATGTAAATGCATATATGTCTCTTCAGTTTCCAATTTAGGGAATAAAAGCTTTTTTACAACACACTTTTCTATGATCAATTAAGCAAAATACGCTTTTTTCCAAAGCCTTTTTGAAGTACAGCCTTAGTGGAATTTTTTTTTCAGCTGTTGCACAGATTATTTTTCTTTTCAAGAACAACAAAGGTACTTCCAATTTCTAGTTCTGCATATAAGGAGCCTGGAACTTGTCATGCTACCCTAACAGCAGGTTTTAAAAAACAAAACTGAACAGACTGAAAAATCAACAACTCTTCTTGGATCCAGAAGAGAAGGTAGAACACAAAAAAACTACTACCCTCAAGACAGGAGAGACAAACAGGCAAATGCATACAGGCAGGCACATCTTACCAGAGCAGAAACTCAGGAGCAGAACCACTGGAGGAACCAGTGCCAAGGTAGGAAGATCTGTACCGTAACTGATGAATTTCTGGAGGCTCAGTGTCAAGTCTGAGAGTTAAAAACTCCACAATATTGTGAAATTTATCTCTAGGAGCTTAACAAGGTTCCCATTTTAAATATCAGAGAAAAATCCTTTCCAGCTTCTGTCGGGAGGCTGAGGAAAGAAACCATTTTGAAATACGCCAGAAGATTCTGTTTTTCTTAATAAAGAGTGCCCTCAGCAGAAACTAATTAACCAGAGCCTAACCTACTGGGTTATTACCAGAGCCTAATTGACCTGGGGAAGGGAAATAACCAACTACAGCTGGTTCTAGCCTTCCATACAGGGAAGAGGAGTAAACAACTCTAGCCCACTCTAGCTATCCTGACCCAGCTGAGAGGGAGAGAAAAAGCTGAGAAACACAGTTTACGGTCTGTAGGCATACACTAAAAGTAAGACCTAATCAGCATAGAACTACAGAGTGCTTCATCTTCTCTCACACCTCACCACCACATTACTAAAGGTCTATTGACAGCAGTTCCATTTACCCAGTGCACCACATCTGGTTATCATGAAAAACAAAAAATGGAAATGCATACCGAAAGGCAAAAACACAATTTAAAGAGACAAAGCAAGCATTGGAACCAGACATGGAAGGGATATTGATATTATTAGACTGGGAATTGGAAAGAACTGTGATTAATATGCTAAGGGCTCTTATGGATAAAGTAGACAGCATGCAAAAACAGATGGAAAATATAAGCAGAGCAGTGGAAATCCTAAGAAAGAATCCAAAATAAATGCTAGAGGTAAAAAAGAGTGGAACAGAAATAAAGACTTCCACTGATGGGCTTGCTAGTAGATTGGGCACAGGTGAAGAAAGAATCTGCGCTAGAGAATATATCACTGGGATCCTCAAAAACTGAAAAGCAAAGAGAACAATGACTGAAAAAACTGAAGTGAGATTCCAAGGACTGTGGGACAACTACAAAAGATATACATGTAGAAGGAGAAGAAAAAGAGAAAAAAAAACAAAAGAAATATTTGAGCCATAATTGATAATTTCTCCAAATTAATATCTGACACCAAAGCCAAAGATACAGAAAACTTGGAGTGTTGCCAGAGCTGCTCCAGGTGTTTGTTCAAAACCCTGCAACTCCCACCTTTAGCAGGAGTTAACATAAATCTTTAAGGGGTCCAGAGACAAGAAAGGAAGCTACAAACAAACAAAAAAAACCCAGATGGAACCAGCTGGGACCAAGGTGGTGATACATCTGACCTCCAACAGACCCTGAGTCTCATTATATACGATTTTACTACATGAGCACATTAAATGACACACTTACCAATGGCCAGGACTGGACATTAAGGACCATAAAAGTATAAAAAGAGGGTGGTGCCCACTCCCTCAGGGAAAAAGCCCCGCCCCTCTCCCATAGACTAATGCAGATGCCTCCCCATCATCAGCCTCACTCCTCCTCTCTTTGGCTTTACTCTTTATAATTAAATCACTCTCTCCAGGTGGAGGAGAAGTTGATCTGTGAACTTAGTTCCTGAGTCTCCATTCTTTGGCCACTGAATAAAGTTTGTGCTGTGTCGATCTCAGCTTCAGTTTTGTTATTCGCCTACACAAACTCCAAAGGTAAAAGAACCCTCCTACGCAGAGGCAGAGAGCCTCGGCTGGCCAGGCTGGGGCCTGAGCAGGGTCCATTTGACTCAATTTGGTAACAAGAGAACACCAAGAAGGATAAATATATAAAAAAAATTATACCTCAGCACATCTTTTTCAAAAATAAAGAAAAATCTTCTAAAAGAAGCCAGAGGAAAAATACACTTTATCTAGAGAAGAATAAAGATAATAACATCCAACTTCTCTTCAGAAAACATGAAAGCAAGAAGAGAAAAAACAGAAATATTTAAAGTGTTGAGAGAAAACAACTACCAAATTATAATTCTGTATGCTGTGAAATTACCTTTCAAATGTAAAGGAGATATAAGGACTTTTTTGGACAAACAAAAATAGAGGGAATTTTGTGATAGTGGACTTGCCTTAAGAGAAAAGTTAAAAGAAGTTCTATAGAGAGAAGAAAAATAATGTAGGTTAATAGGTTATTACCCTGGATCTATATAAAGGAAGAGCATGGAAGAAGGAATACATAAAGATAAAATAGAGAGTTTTATTTTTCTTATTCTTAATTGATCTAATAGATAACAGTTTGTTCAAAATAAAAACAGTTATAATGTATTCAGTTATGTATGCTTATGTATATATTATATATATATATGCTTATTTATGCTTGTATATAAGTGAAAGGATGACAGCAATTGTATAAGGGATGAGAGGAAGTCAGGGTTATTTTGTATTTAAAAGGTGTGCATATTACACATGAAGCGGTATAGTACTATTTGAAAGTGGACTGGGATTAATTGCAAAGGTATATTGAAAACTCTAAGGCAACCACTAAAAAAAAAAAGTGAAAAAAGAAATACATATGAAATACTAAAAGGAGAGAAAATAGAATCATATTATATGCTCAAAAGAGCAGATGAACAAGGAGAGAAAATGGAATCATATAAAACTATAAAAGGCCCAAAAGGAGTGAAGGACAAAAATAGGAACAAAGACCAAGGGCAACAAAGAGAAAACAGTAACTAATATGGTTGGTATTAATCCAACTGTATTAATAATTACTTGGAACGCCAATGGTCTAAATGTACCAATTAAAAGACAGAGATTGCTAGAGTGGATCAAAAACATGACTCGACCATATGTCATCTATAAGAAACTCACTTTAAAAATAAAGACTAACATAGATTAAGAGTAAATGGATGGAGAAAAATATACCACGTTAACGCTAAGGAAAAGAAAGCAGGAGTAGGTCTATTAATTTCAGACACAGCACACATTAAGGAAAGCCATCAGGGATACAGAAGGACACTACATAATGATAAAGGGGTTAACTTTTTAAAAAATTTTATTGGAATATAATTGCTTTAAATGTTGCGTTAGTTTCTGCTCAACAATGAAGTGAATCAGCTATATGTATACATATATCCCCTCCCTCTTGACCTCTTTCCCACCCCATCTATGTCATCACAGAACACTGAGCTGAGCTCCCTGTGCTATACAGCAGGTTCCTACTAGCTATCTATTTTACACATGGTAGTGTATTTAAGGCCAACCTAATCTCCCAATTCATCCCACTCTCCCTTCTGCCTCCCATGTCCACACATCCACTCTCTATGTCTGCGTCTCTAATCCTGTCCTGCAAATAGGTTCATCTGTAGCATTTTTCTAGATGTCACATATATGTGTTAATATACTATATATGTTTTTCTGTTTCTCACTTACTTCACTCTGTATGACAGACTCTAGGTCCAACCACATCTCTACAAATGACCGAATTTCATTCCTTTTTATAGATAATATTCCATTGTATATATGTACCACATCTTTTTTATCCATTCATCTGTCTATGGACATTTAGGTTGTTTCCATGTCATGGCTATTGTAAATAGAGCTGCAATCAACATTAGGGTACATGTGTCTTTTTGAATTATGGTTTTTCAGGGTATAAGCCCTGTAGTAGGATTGCTGAGTCATACGGTAGTTCTATATTTAGTTTTCTAAGGAACCTCCATATTGTTCTCCATAGTGGCTGTATCAATTTACATTCCCACCAACAGTCCAAGAGGGTTCTCTTTTCTCCATACTCTCTCCAGCATTTATTGTTTGTAGGCTTTTTGTTGAAGGCCATTCTGACCAGTGTGACTTGCTACCTCATTGTAGTTTTGATATGCATTTCTCTAATAATTAGTGATGTTGAGCATCTTTTCATGTGCTTCTTGGCCATCTGTATGTCTTTTTTGGAGAAATGTCTATTTAGGTCTTCTGGCCATTTTTTTGTTTGCTTTTTGTTTTTGCTATTGAGCTGCATGAGCTGTTTGTATATATTAGAGATTAATCCTTTGTCAGTTACTTCATTTGCAAATATTTTCTCCCATTCTGAGGGTTGTCTTTTCACCTGGTTTATGGTTTCCTTTGCTGTGCAAAAGCTTTTAAGTTTCATTAGTCCAATTTGTTTATTTTTGTTTTTATTTTCATTACTCTAGGAGGTGGGTCAAAAAAGATCTTGCTGTGATTTATGTCAAACAGTGTTTTTCCTGTGTTTTCCTCTAAGAGTTTGAAAGCGTCCGGTCTAACAGTTAGGACTTTAATCCATTTTGAGCTTATTTTTGTGTATGGTGTTAGGGAGCATTCTAATTTCATTCTTTTACATGTAATTGTTCAGTTTTCCGAGCACCACTTATTGAAGAGGCTGTCTTTTCTCCATTGTGTATTCTTGCCTCCTTTGTCATAGATTAGGTGACCATATGTGCATGGGTTTATCTCTGGGCTTTCTATCCTGTTCCATTGATCTATATTTCTGTTTTTGTGACAGTACCATACTGTCTTGATTACTGTAGTTTTGTAGTATAGTCTGAAGTCAGGGAGCCTGATTCCTCCAGCTCCGTTTTTCTTTCTCAAGATTGCTTTGGCTATTCGGGGTCTTTTGTGTTTCCATACAAATTATAAAACTTTTTGTTCTAATTCTGTGAGAAATGCCATTGCTAATTTGATAGGGATTGCATTGAATCTGTAGATTGCTTTGAATAGTATAGTCATTTTCATAATATTGATTCTTCCAATCCAAGAACATTGTGTATCTCTCCATCTGTTTATCTCATCTTTGATTTCTTTCATCAGTGTTTTGTAGTTTTCTGAGTACAGGTCTTTTACCTCCTTAGGTAGGTTTATTCCTAGGTATTTTATTCTTTTTGTTGTAGTGGTAAATGGGATTATTTCCTTTATTTCTCTTTCTAATCTTTTGTTGTTACTGTATAGGAATGCAAGAGATTTCTGTGCATTAATTGTGTATCCTACAACTTTAACAAATTCATTGATTAGCTCTAGTAGTTTTTTGGTGGCATTTTTAGGATTTTCTATGCATAGTATCTTGTCATCTGCAAACAGTGACACTTTTACTTCTTCTTTTCCAATTTGTATTCCTTGTATTTCTTTTTCTTCTCTGATTGCCATGGCTAGGACTTCCAAAACTATGTTGAATAAGGGTGGACATCCTTGTCTTGTTCCTGATCTTAGAGGAAATGCTTTCATTGGGAATGATGTTTGCTGTGGATTTGTCATAGATGGCCTTTATTATGTTGAGGTAAGTTCCCTCTATGCCCACTTTCTGGAGAGGTTTTATCATAAACGGGTATTGAATTTTGTCAAAAGCTTTTTCTGCATCTATTGAGATGATCATATGGCTTTTATTTTTTAATTTGTTAATATGGTGTATCATATTTATTGATTTGCATATATTGAAGAATCCTTGCATCCCTGGGATAAATCCCACTTGATCATGGTGTATGATCCTTTTAATGTGTTGCTGGATTAGGTTTGCTAGTATTTTGTTGAGGATTTTTAGGTCTATATTCATCAATGATATTGGTAATTTTCTTTCTTTCTTTTCTTTTTTTGTTATCTTTGTCTTATTTTGGTATCAGGGTGATGGTGTCCTCATAGAATGAGTTTGGGAGTTTTCCTCCCGCTGCAATTTTTTGGAACAGTTTGAGAGAATAGATGTTAGCTCTTCTCCCTATGTTTGATAGAATTTTCCTGTGAGGCCATCTGGTCCTGGACTTTGGTTTGTTGGAAGATTTTTAATTACAGCTTCAATTTCATTACTTGTGTTTGGTCTGTTTATATTTTCTAATTCTTCCTGGTTCAGTCTTGGAAAATTATACCTTTCTAAGAATTTGTCCATTTCTTCCAGGTTGTCCATTTTATTGGTGTAGAGTTGCTTGTAGTAGTCTCTTATGATCTTTGTATTTCTGTGGTGTTATTTGTGAATTCTCCTTTTTCATTTCTAATTTTATTGAATTGAGTCCCCTCCCATTTTTTCTTGATGGGTCTGTCTAAAGGTTTATCAATTTTGTTTATCCTTTCACAGAACCAACTTTTAGTTTTATTGATCTTTGTTATTGTTTTCTTCATTTTTATTTCATTTATTTCTGCTCTGATCTTTATGATTTCTTTCTTTCTACTAACTTTTGAGTTTTTTTGCTCTTTTTTCTCTAATTTCTTTAGGTGTAAGATTAGATTGTTTGTTTGAGATTTTTCTTGTTTCTTGAGGTGAGATTGAATTGCTATAAACTTCCCTCATAGAACTGCTTTTTTTCTGTGTCCCATAGGTTTTGGGTCATCGTATTTTTGTTGTCATTTGTTTCTATGTATTTTTATTACTTCTTTGATTTCTTCAGTGATCTCTTGGTTATATAGTAGTGTATTGTTTAGTCTCCATGTGTTTGTGTTTTTTACAGTTTTTTTTTCCTGTAATTGGTTTCTAATCTCATAGTGTTGTGGTCAGAAAAGATGTTTGATACAATTTCAATTTTCTTAAAATTTCTGAGGCTTGATTTGCCACCCAAGATGTGATCTATCCTGGAGAATGTTTTTACAGAAGGCCTAACAATTCTTAACATGTATGTGCCTAACAGCAGAGCATCAAACAATGTGAGTCAAAAACTGATAGAGTTTAAGGATAAATAGATGAAACCACTATCATAGTTGGAGACTTTAACACACCTCTGCAAGTAATGGATAGATCCAGAAAATCAATAAGGACACAGCTGAAATCACCAACAATATCAATTAAATGGATACAATTAACATCATACACTACTTTATCCAAGTACAGCAGCACACACATTTTTCTCAAGCACACACAAAACATTCACAAAGATAGACAATATTGTGAGCCACAAAACACACCTTAACAAATTTAAAAGAACAGAAATAATGCAATGTCTGCTCTTAGACTACCTGGAATTAAACCAGAAATAAATAGCAGGAAGATAATTGGACGATCCCTAAATAAATGAAGATTAAACAGTACACTTCTAAATAATCCATGGGTCAAATGAAATCTCAAGAGACATTTAAAAAATATTTTTAACTAAATGAAAATGCATAAACAACTTTTTAAAATTTGTGGGATGCAGCAAATAAGTGCTTAGAGGAACTTCTATAGCATTAAATGTACCTACTAGATAAGAAGAAAGATCTAAAATCCAACTATATAAGAACTTTCCAGCATAGAAAACTAGAAAAATAAGAGCAAATTAAATTCAAAATAAGCAGAAGTTGAAAGCAGAAAATCACTAGAGAAACTGGAACCAAAAGCTGATACTTTGAAAAATTTCATAAAATTAATAAATTTTATCTGGGATACCCAACACAATATTAAAGGAGAAGAACCAAGTTGGAAGAATGACACTACCCAACTTTAAGATTTAATATAAAGCCACAGTAATCAAGACAATGTGGTACTGGCAAAAGGATGGACTAATAGATCAATGGTATAGAATAGGAAGTCCAGAAGTAGACACTGAGAAATATAGGACAATGATCTTTTACAAAAGAACAATGGCAATAAAATGGAGCAAAGAAAGTTCCTTTAACAAATACTGCTGGAACAACTCAAAATCCACATGCAAAACAATGAATTTAGAAACAAACCTTACACCTTTCTCAAAAATTAACTCAAGGGCCTCCCTGGTGGCGCAGTGGTTGAGAGTCCGCCTGCCGATGCAGGGGATACGGGTTCGTGCCCCGGTCTGGGAGGATCCCATATGCCGCGGAGCGGCTGGGCCCGTGAGCCATGGCCGCTGGGCCTGCGTGTCTGGAGCCTGTGCTCCGCAACGGGAGAGGCCACAACAGTGAGAGGCCCACATAACGCAAAAAGGAAAAAAAAAAAAAAATTAACTCAAAGTGTATCATAGACCTAAATGTACATGAAACTACAAAATTCCTGAAAGATAATGTAAGAGAAAACCTAAATGATCTCTGATATAGTGATGCTTGTACAACATCCATACAACCATAGGTGATGCCTATGGTGATGTTTTGACACAACACTAAGGAACAATCCACAAAGTAAACAAATGACAAGCCAGACTTCATTAAAATTAAAAAGATTTGCTCTATGAAAGTCAATGTAAAGAAAATGAGAAGACAAGCCACAGACTGGGAGAAAATCTTTGCAAAAAGACACATATGATAAAAGACAGTTATCCAAAATACACAAAGAACTTTTAAAACTCAACAATAAGAAAACAAACAGATTGCTGAAAAAATGATCCAAAGACCTTAACAGACACCTTACCAAAGAAGATATACAGATGACAAATAAGCATATGAAAATTTGCTCTACATCATATATCACCAGAGAAATGTAAATTAAAATAACAATGAGATACCACTATATATCTATTAGAATGCCCATAATCCAAAACACTGTGACAACATCAAATGCTGGTGAAGATGTGGAGCAACAGAAACTCTTACACATTGCTGGTGGGGATGCAAAATGTTACAGCCACTTTGGGAGACAGTTTGACAATTTCTTACAATAGGATACAGCAATTGTGTTCATTGATATTTTCCCAGAGGAGTTAACAATCTGTGTCCACAGAAAAGCCTGTATATGGATGTCTATAAAAGTTTTATTCATAATAGCCCATATGTGTAAGCAACCATGATGTCCTTCATTAGGTTTATGGTTAAACTGTGATACATCCAGACAAGGAATATTATTCATGCTAAAAGGAAGTGATCAAGCCATGAAAGGAACGGAGGAAATTTAAAAGCACATACACAGTGAAAGAAGCCAATCTGAGATGGCTTCATACTGTGTTATTCCAACTATGGGATATTCTGGAAAAAGCAAAACTACGGAGATAATAAAAGTGGTTGCCCCAGGTAGTGGTGGGTGGGGAGTGGAGATGAATAGGCAGAGCACAGAGGATTTTTAGGGCAATGAAAATACTCTGTATGATATTATAATAATGGAGGGATGTCATTACAAATTTTTCTAAGCCCATAGAATGTTCAACACTAGAAGTGAACCCTAAGGTGAAATATGACTTTGGGTAATTATGACGTGTCAATGTAGGTTCATCCTTGGTAAAAAATGTACCATTCTAGAGAATCATGTTGATAAAATGGGGGAGACTCTGCATGTGTGGGGGATGAGGGAATATGGGGAATCTCTGTAGCCTCCTCTCAATTTTATTGTAAATCTAAAACTTTTTTTTAAAAAGTCTTAGAAAATAACAAATTCCAATTGATATTCCAGTATAAAGTAAAAAAACAAAATTACATATATGACATTTATATTTAATGTTTAATTTAAATTTATTAAATTTAGCTAATTATTTGATCTTACTAATTATTATAAAAACTGCTATTACTTATGTTGGATTTATAATATGGACTTTATTACAGTAAACAGTTCTGAGTTTTAATTGAAATGTAATTAAACTTGTAATGTAACCTCCATGCACATAATTATCTTTAGTATCTAACTGCCAACTATAAAAATATTTCTTAATAAACCAACATTTAATGATTGTGTTTTAATAGTAATTTTAAATTTTTTTAAATATAAATTTTCACAAGTCTACCTGTAAAATTTAAATGAAATTACTACAAATGGGAGGAGTAAGTTCTGGTGCCCTTTAATATTTAAAGATGATTTTCCTTATTTAAAATAATATTTTGGCATGTTAAAAGGTGCAATTCAATTCTTTTAATATAAAACTATTCTGCTTAATATAGAACTGAATTCCTATGTTCAACAATATTCTCATTCGAGAGGGTAAAGAAGAAAAAACCTACTAATTTGCAAGCTAATGACACATTGACAAAATAACATAGGATGATATGAACTGCAAAACGTTGAGACTTTAAATCAGTCAAAAGATAACACATTATTTAAAACCAAAATTTTCCGGCATGATATTACCTGATACTCTAACTTTTTGGAATGTGTAAAATAAAATAATTTGTCAATCATAGAAAGTTCAGAGTGCAATTTTTAATCCTTAAAAGAAGATAGGCATACTAGCAATGTTTTAGATTTATGTGGGACTTAAATGGAATGTGAGCAATTTAGGGCTAAAATTGAACTTGCAAAGCTTTTTTAGCGCAATGTCCATGATTGTCTAGAGATTTGCATCAAAGGATCAAAATGATGAGGTGATTATGCACAGATTCAAAATTTCAATCACACCATCTGTAGATGGTCTCAGTAATGAGCTCCTCATTGACTAAAGGGAATGAAAAATCGGCAGGCTGGTTTCTTGCAAAATTAGGGGAAATACTACATCTAGGGTAGTTTCTCAAATCATGAAATTAGCTTTTTAAATAATTTCTCTCAAATAATTAGCCCTTTTTAAACATGAAAATAAATACTTTGAAGATAAAACTAAGGGACTATTTTCAGTGTCACACATTACATAATCAAATGTACAATTATGTATCTGAAGTTTTACAAATTATAAATAATTTTCACATTTCAAATATAATCTTGATTTACAAAATCTTTACTAATAAACATACTTTAAACCTGGTATAGAGGAGACGGCAGTTAGAGTGTCCACTCACCTTCCCTTTCTCCTATGTTGCTCAGCCAGCACAATGACTGTGATTGACAGATCATTAGATTTTGCAGGTGAAATGGATAATCCTTAGGCCTAAAGTCCTTTGGAAATTTTTTGTATGGGCTATAATGTGTTAGACTACAGTGAAGACTAAGAACTACAGCATCCTGCTAATAAATTGCCATGCTTGTGTTTCTTACAGCAATGATCATCTCATCAATCAGTCCATTTAATAGTTAAAGTGAACATATTCCCTGGAGAAATGATGGGAGAGAGTACTAATATAAACCACTCAAATGATTCAGAGTTTGCAAGATAAAAAAAATCATTAAAAATAATAGTATTTGTCACAGGTCAATAATATCCCCTATCAAAATAAAATTCAGAAGCACTTCAGAGGCACATTTCCAAAACTTAGGTAGCACAACACTCTTGTTGACTTTAAGTATATATTCCACTGAATACAATGTTAGTTTAAATCATGAATAGCAACAGCTGGTGATTATAGCACACAGAAATTAAAATGAATGACAGCAATGAATCAAAAGATGGGAGGGAAGGATTGGGAACATTCTGTTGTAAGGTATCTATACTACCACATGAGATGATCTGTTACATTAATAAAAAATGAACACTATCAACTCTAGGCAACCGATATGCTAGAAAGGAGATTAAAATGGAATCATATAACATGCTCAGTTAAAACCAGATAAGAGAGCAAAAGAAGCCTCTGTCAATAAATAGAAAACAATTACAAACATGGCTTATGCTAATCTAAGTTTAAATATGAATGGTCTAAAGTTACTAATTAAAAGACAGATTGTCAGAGTTTATTTAAACAATAGCAACTATATGAGGTCTACAAGAAACCTACTTTACATATAAAGACTAAGATAGACTACAAGTAAAGAGATGAACTTCTGCTTCTGGAAAAAAGAAATGTCATACTTTTCCTTATTCCTCTTCACAAATACAATAAAAGTCATGGACAATTATATATAAAACAAATCTAAGAAGACTCTGAAAGGTGCAGGAACTTCAGTGTGTACAGAATAACATGGTAATGAGTTCTTTGGTTTTCTTTTTACTTCATATATTCCAAACTTGGGGGGTGAAAAACCCAGCAACCTGAGAATGCCAAAAGGCACAGGACAAAAAAGAACTCCAACAAAACCTGCCTTTTCTAGATAAAGGAACAGGAAAGGAACAGCCTAGCAAGACAGACATATGAGACAATACAGCTCTACTGCAGTAAAACAGCACAGGAAACAGCGTGACCCTCACCTCCACGTATGCCAGCAAGTCCTGAATGGAGAGCCTATACTTTCACCTTCCTGAGCCTCTCATGAACTTCTCAATGCTACTGCTAGAGTGTTTTCAGAGAATTCCCAGGACAGAAACTTGACTTTCATGTCCAATTACCAGTAATAAGGTTCTTTTCCCACTGTGATATCAGTGGAGACCATGTGGAGAGCTTGGACTTCTTGACCCATCTGGGTACAGTGTGCTGCCCTTTACCCCCACCTTTGGGGTGGCATCAGGGGAGGCCTAGAAAAGTGTCAGGACTTTTAACCTCACCCAGTGGAAACAAGGTGATTTCTGTAGCACTATCAGTGGAGACCAGGTGGGGAACCCAAATTCCCATGCCTGGCCAAGGGTAATGAGGAGCTCCCTCCTCACTGGGTATCAGCTGAAAACCAGCAGTGAATCTGGAATTCTAGCCCCACCCAGGGACAGTGAAGTACCCTCCTTCCCTTACCGAAGTGCTAGTAGAAAAATCCAGCTTAAACACCAAGTTCAAATAAGATCCAGAGTCTCACAACATAATGCAGAAATGTCCAAGTTTCAATCATTTCCTACATAGAACCAGGAGGATCTCAAACTGAATGAGATGAATCAATCATAGATACCAACACCAAGAAGAAAGAGATATTGAATAATTTCACAAAGATTTTAAAGTAGTGATCACAAAAATTGTTCAAGGAGCAATTACAAATATGACTGAAACAAATGAAAAAATAGAACCCCCCCTAAAAAAATAGAAAATCTCAGGATATGAGAAGATATAAAAGAAAAAATACAACTTTTAGAACTGAGAAATAGCATATCTGAAATAAAAATCTCAATGGATTTTTTAGAAGGCAGATATTGACAAGGTGAATCAAAAATATGACTCAACTATATGCTGACAGCAAGAAACTCTCTTCAAATACAATTACATGGAAGATTGAAGTAAAATAATAAAAAGATATGCAAATATTAATCAAAGGAAAACAAGAGTGGCTATAGTAATATCAAATAAATTCAACTTCAGAGCAAAGAATATCACTGGGGGGAGAGAGAGAGAGAGAGAGAGAGATTGTATCATGATGAAAGTGTCAATCCACCAGAAAAATATAAAAAACTTATGTGGGTATGCATCTAGCAGTAGAGATGAACCATATGCAAAGCAAACTTTGATAGAACTGAAAGGAGAAACAGAGATGTCCATATTTGGTTAATGTTAAAGATTTTGATACTCCTTTCAAAACAATTGATAGGACAACTAGAGAGAAATTCAGCAAGTATATAGAAAAACTCAAGGACACCATTAATCACCAGGCTCCAATCAAAATTCATAGAACACTCCATGAAAAGGAGCAGGAGACACATTCTTTTCAGGTGCTGACAAAACTTATAACAAGGTACACTATATCCTGGGCCATAAAATAAACTCAAATATCTACGAAAATTGAAATCATACAAAGTGTGTTCTCTACCCACAGTGGAAATAAATTAGTAATCAGTAACAGAAAGACAGCAAGGAAATCTCAAAACACTAAACATCTAATTCATTCATGTATCAAAGAGATAATCTTTAGGGAAGTATGAAATACTTTGAAATGAGTAACAGTGAAAATATATCAATTGTCAGAGACAAGGCTAAAGCAGCCTTGAGAGGACTATTATAGCACAAGGTGCATACATTAAAAAGAATAGCCTGCCATGCATACAGAGCCTTTTTATTGTTGAAAAGTGAGTTTCCAGGTCCCCCGCCTCCAGCCCCTGCTCCAGATGAGCAACCTATGTACCGATCATGGAAGAGAAGATTCTGGCAGCAAAGTGCAGAAACCCATGCTCATTAGGCTTCCAGATCCCTGCTGGCTGCAGCAGAGAGACCTCTCCATCCTTGACAAGTAGAGCAATGAGGTATAAGAACCAGGTCTGGAAATTGAGAGCAGCTCGAAACAGTATTCTGAGCAGTGTTACAGACACTGGAACTCAGCTGTTTTCCCACCTGAAAATTCTGATCCACTTCTTCCATCCTAACGACAACAGACTGTATCCCTGGGCAACTGTGCTTAGGTGTTTTCCTTAGTTTCATAGCAAATACTTTGATATGATATCTTGTATCTTGTGACAAATGATAATGACCCAGTAAAATTGAATCAGTTTTTTTCTCTTTGCAAACCACAGGGTTGTCATCGTCATTATCATCACCATCACCACCCTCATTATCATCATCATTATCATCATCATCTTGTCATCAGGGAAGCATCTTATTTTACTTGGTGCTAAGCTCTGTAAAAACAGTCAAGGTTTTTTTGCCTTTTTGCCTTGAAATGTGTATATAGATTTGATGATACACATCCCATCAACCCAAACATAAGTTTCTTCTAAAATCATCTCAGAAAGTGTAAGCAAAGAGTTCAATAAAGCTGTTGCCCTAAACCTTCAACCTGGTCAAACATCACATTGTAAGGCCTTGGGAACAAGGATACCAGAGACACCTGTTCCAATGACTTGAAGTCAAAAATTGCTAGGAATCTTTGGTCCAAGGACAAAGGCTAGAATGTCCATTGGCAGCAAACACTATGTGTGAGTCTGAGACTTGCTTTCAAGTTCAGGCTGACCCAATCTAAGCAGAGACAACTGACATGTGAGTTGCTGATGGAATTAGGACAACAGACACACCACCTTGCTATCATCATTATCTTCCATCTAGCTGTTTTCCAACACCAACGACACTCGGAGACTGAGTATGGGTAATAGTCGACTCTATTTCAGCTACTAGTTGCACAGTCCTAGAGAAATCTTGATGGCTTTTTGAAGAGCTTCATTTTATTCTGCCTCTTTTTGGAAAAGGTTCTCACCTCTCTCTCTCTCTCTCTCTCTCTCTCTCTCTCTCTCTCTCTCTCTCTCTCTTCCTATACCAGTTCTTGCTTTCATTTGGTATTTGTGGCTTTTTTAAATGGATAGTGTCTACACCACAATGGATTGCAAACATCCGCTGTGCTAAGAACAACTGTAGTGGTGCTGACATGTGTTTCTGCAACGATTTGAAGGCTCTCAGTGCTCTGGGGATGAGGAGCTGGACCCAGTGTCTGCCACAGTCTTTCTACAGGATAAGGCTTAAAGGAGGGTAGCATCTGTGGGATTCAGCCACCAGCAGCCTTCCTGAGACACAGAGGCCAGAGCACGAAATGCCTATAAAGTGGCCAAGTGCCTCTATCTCAAGATCCTGTCAAGGGGCTTCCCTGGTGGCACAGTGGTTAGGAATCCACCTGCCAGTGCAGGGAACACGGGTTCGAGCCCTGGTCCGGGAGGATCCCACAAGTTGCGGAGCAACTAGGCCTGTGAGCCACTACTACTGAGCCTGCGTGCCAAGAGCCCGGGCTCCACAACAAGAAAGGCCACTGCAATGAGAAGCCCGTGCACCACAACGAAGAGTAGTCCCTGCTCACTGTAACTAGGGAAAGCCCACACGCAGCAATGAAGACCCAATGAAGCCAAAAATAAATAAAATACATAAATTTATTTTAAAAAAAGATCTTGTCAAGGGGCAGACAGAGAGTATTAAACAGAAATCAGTGGTGAGGAGGAAAGATCATTTGTTATTTTGTCTTATTGAGTTTAGTCAATTTAAACAGACCAGTTTCTGGAGTAATAATGAGCATAACAATTATTATTTTGGAATGCTTACTAGGTAATTTTCTTCAGTTTTTAAAATGGGTTAGGCTCAAATGCTATAAGTCCCATCTCATCTATTCTGCTTATTAGCTACATTACCTTGGACAGATGGCTTTAACTGTTTAAACTTCTCAGTTTCCTCATCTGTAAATGAGAATAATAATAGTGCCAACTTCACATGATTATTGTGAAAATGAAATTGAGATCCTATAAGTCCTCAATTAATATTAACCACTATTGTTAATCCTTGAAACAACACTAGGAAGGATATTGTTTTTACAAATAGAGAAACATATATAGAAAAATGTATCTTTCAAAAGGTTCTATAGAACTCAGTATTTGAACTCAATTTATGTTATGCCTGAGCACAAGTTCTTAACCACTGAACTATAGTCACTCTCCTTTCAGGTCAGGTACTCCTTGGATGTTAAACTACTAATCCTGATCAGAAAGATATTTTCTAATGCTATGAAGTTATCATGTCAGAACAGGTAAGCTGAAACAACAAGGAAAATAATCCAGAGAGCAGTGTTTAGAGCACGGATCTAGAAATGGATCCCCCAATGGCATCTTTTTAAAAGCAAACTAATTTCCACCCAATCCTTTATTTAATTCCAGACACTCTAATTAATCTTTCAAATTCCCCTATTTCCTAAAATAGATAAGATGATTATAATCAGATATATTACCTTGAGACTGGTGTGAGGAATAATTCAGTATAAGAGATTTATTAAAATATGTAGGATAGATTTTGTTATCCTATATGTCTAAGGGTTCATAATAGAAGCTGTTAAACAAGTTTCTAATTTTCCAAAGATTATTTATACAGTGAAACTTTAACTATGCTGTCAGCATGGGGGATATTGCATCTGGAGTCAAATTGATTGAGGTCACATATTTCATGAATGTTCTCTTCCTATGTTTTATGGTCAACTAATTGTTTTATTTAAAAAATTTTTTAATTGCAACCAAATTTCAACAGAATAAGACATTTTAAAATAGTGTATACTACATTTAAAGGCATTACATTTTTATTTATATTTCATTTCTTTATATTTTCATTATTTAAAATAAAAATATAGTTTTTATTAAAAAACTATTAAAAATTAGTTTTATTTTATTTAATTCTCATTAGCATAATAAAAATTATATAGGAACAAATATGTTTTACCAAAAATGCCCTCGAAACTTCCATCAAAATATATGGAATCATATTCTGGCTCATGGTAGTTGAATTTCTAGCAGATTTTCTATAATATTTAAATAAATAACCCATTAATAAAATGGGTAGCCAAATATTTAGGGAAACTTTAAAATATGCCAGGAGCTGTACTAAGAACTAAGGGTACTAAGATCAATTAGAAGTCACTCTTGCCTTGAAGAGATCCTATGCTAGTTGTTGAGAAAGACACTTGAAGTACTAATTACAATCCATCATGTTAAAGGGTATGATTAGTTAAAAAGAGAAAACTCTATGGGAAGACACAGAAGGGATTGCCTGACTCATTATGGGTGTACTATGCCCTTAAGATAATTAGATCTCTCTTAAGGAGACGAGAGGAGACAGAAGTCCAAATGGAGAGCAAGAAATTTAAATGCACAACATGATGATTCTGCGGTTGCTGGGAAAGCTCCTGAGAGCTGGAGAAAGCCTGTGTGAAGAGTATGATACAGTAGGAAGTGGTAAGCCTGGGGCAGGACTTCAGTTTTGTGGTTATAAGAATATTAGGCAGGACTGAGGTCCCTCCTGGTTTTCAAATGTCAGATCCCAGTGCATGTTTTGAGATGACCTGCAGAAATCCAGGCTGAAGTCTTTGCTTTAGACTACTCTGGGACTGGTTTGGACACTTGTTCACACTGGGAGGACAGATGTGAATATCTACAAGGTGAGATGTACTCATGATGGAGAATCATGCAACTGATGATGACTTGTACATCCCGACACCCAGCTAGTGAGTAGTGAGAATCCTTAAAAGCCTCTCACGGGAATAGTCACAGGAGTACAAAGCCCCTCCTGTCTAACACTTTAAGACTGTCAGGTTGAGATTCTTACAAACACCTGATGGAATTCTCATCCCACTCAATGTGTGAGTGAGCTTAGGAGGGAATTTAAAGGAAAGAGAACTTAGCTTCCAAAAAAGAACACATTGTATCTACTAAACAATGTAACCATTTACCCAGACAAAATGCATTGCTTCTCAATATTTTCTCCTCTACAAAATACAAACACCACCCCCCACCACCACTACCACCACTACTACAAATAATAATGTGTTTTTGCAGAGTGATTTTGAGATTTAAATATCTTAATCATGAACAATGCTTAGAACAGTACCTTGTGCAGAGTAAACAAGATATGTTAGATGTTATTACTGTTATAAATTATCAATATTATTATATTAAGGGAACTTTCACTTTTGCTTATCTGCTGATGTCTTCCGGTTATTTTTCATCAAAATTATAGTCATCATTTGAGGCATAAAAGCAGATAGATCCAGATCATAAAATATCTTTGGATATTATCCTCTGTTAGTAGACACAGATGAGCTTTAATTCTAAGAAAATTACTCCTGGAAGCCTGCAGATGGAGTTATATGTAGGAGTGACAATGAGCAGATAGTCTAGTAGGAAAAAGTCTAATAAGATAATAATTGAAAACATAATGAAAACCTAACATGAGGCAGTGGAATGAAAACTACAGTGGTTAGGACTGCTTTATCAAGCCTGGGGAGAAAGGCCCAATCTAGGAGATGTAGCAAATGGAGTAGATGGAGTAGATAAAGCTATTGAGGGGGCCTGGCCAGGGGGCAAGCTCTCTAAGATTAAGGACCTTTCCTAACTTTATCAAGTATGTTTACAACATATAATAATATTTTATCAATTATTTTACACATAATTATTAGTGCAGACTATATATCTATGTCCCAATGAGGAAATGTTTGAAATGTCTTTCCCTTATATGATTTAGAGTTTAGTATTAAATGTTGAGTGTGGGTTCTGATTTTATCCCATATATAAGGCACTGAGTTAACCGATTGCTCTTTCATGGATGGTAGCAGAAGACCTAAGGCTCATAGGTGAGAGTCAAATGACTTTATTACTCAGGGTAAAGTAAGCACGCTGATTGTAATGTTTGCATTGGTTCCTTTTGTACCCTGTGCCCTGTGTGAACCAGATGGATGTCTTGCACACCCAGCAGGTTGCATTATGGGAGAAACTTGCTGATATTGGCAGTAAACGAAATTTCTGTTTGCTCCAGAAAGAGACACTACTCCCGTCCTCAAGGTGCTTTGCAAACTCCAAGAAATGGCTTGGGTAAAAAGCAGTCAAGGCCTTATATTCTTGTTATTCTAGAAAGACATGCAAATCTGTGAGAGACCAATAGAGGACTGTCTCCCAATGGTAAAATACAGAGAATAAACAGGCATTTACAATTCACTGTGATAAATTCTGTGAATGTGACAGGTTAGTGTGCCATAGGTGTACACAGGAAGTATACAACCTGAGTGCTGCGTACATCAGGTTTGCAAAGAAGCTGATTTCTAAGTGAGAACCATAAGTCTGAATAAAATCAAGTTAAATTAATTTGCAGACAGTAAGAATGTTACAGAGAGAGGTATCAGAGAAAACCATTTAAGACAGTGAAGAAGAGTTAAATATTATTTTATCTGGGTATCAGAGTGCCAGAATAGGGATATAGAAAAAAACCCAAAAAATAAGCAATTGCAGAATCACATAAGAATCTGTAAGCTACATTCAGAAGTTTAGAGAGTATCTTAAAAACCTTAGAAAACCACTGAATGTTTACACGTATCCATGCATCCATCTATCTATCTACACATTCAATATATTCAGCTTAGAATTTTCCATTTTTAGACAGTGTGATTTCAGCAGAGGGAAAGACTCTTAACCCATAGAACAGATTAGAGAACCCAGAAGGAGAGCCACACAAAAAGCCCACCTGGGGACTTCCCTGGTGGTGCAGTGGTTAAGAATCCACTTACCAATGCAGGGGACATGGGTTCAAGCCCTGGTGGGGGAATATTCCATGTGCCACGGAGCAACTATGCCCGTGGGTAACTAAGTGGACCACAACTACAGAGCCTGCACTCTAGAGCCCGTGAGCCACAACTACAGAGCCCGTGCACTGCAACCACTGAAGCCCTCATGCCTAGAGCCCGTGCTCCACAACAAGAGAAGCCACAGCAAATAAGAGTAGCCCCCGTGCGCAGCAATGAAGACCAAACGCAGCCAAAAATAAATAAATCTTTTTTTTAATCCCACCTGATTTTCAACAAAAGTGTAAAAGCTATTCACGAGAGGATGTAGAGTCTTTGGCAAATGGAGCTGGAGCAAGTGGACATCCATAGGTGATTAACAAACCTTCAACACCAACCTCATGTTTTATACAAGAATTAACTCAAAATGGATCATGGACTTAAAAGTAAAATATAAAAATATAAAACTTTCAAGAAAAAAGAAAGAAAGATGGTCTAGAATCTTGGGGATCTATGGTTAGAAATAGAGTTCTTAGATTTGAAAACAAAAGCATGATTCATAAAAGGAAATTTTGATCTATTGGACTTCATCAAAATGAAACTCTTCCTTTGTGAAAGACCGTTTTAAGAATAAAAGAAAATAAGCTCCAAAATGGGCAAAACTGTTTGCAAACCATTTATCCAACAAGGGGTAAGTAGGTAGAAAATATTTTTAAATTCTCAAAACTGAGTATTAAAAATACACAGTCAGATCATCAGCAAAAGACATTAACAGAACTTTCACTGAAGCTTCAACCTTGCCAGAGTACTCTGTTGAAGTGTCTCTGAAAACTGATAATCTCATGGTCTCCTCTCACTCAGTTTCTTTCAGGAAACAGAGAATAAATTTTCTAAATTCCCACTGTCCATATCTTCTTATAAAGTTTTAATTGTAAACGTTTGGCTATCATATTTCTTTTTTATTTTTATTTCTTCTTTAAACTCCTGGTCTGCTATGCTAGTCCACCATTTTACCACATAGTTAGTATGAAATAAGTTTCTATTCAATAAGCGTGTTTATGTGTGTGCTCCTCACCTCCTTGCCGTGGTTTAGTGACATTTTGGAGAAATAAGGTGATGGATATCTGGTCCCATGATGATTTCATCATAATTCTAAAATGCCACCAAGGTCTTTGAATTGCACTGCAGTCATGTGTGAATAAAGCAATGCTACTAATTTATTGCATCCAGTAAAAAAAGGATAAAACTAAACATGGAAATCCATAATCTACTGGAAAATATTAAAGATATAAACAGGCTAATGATAAATATAGCTAGAGGTAATTGACCACATATATCGAAAACTCACCAGATACTCACCAGTAAAGACAACCCACATAATGGGTGAAAATATTTGCAAACTATGTGACTGACAAGGGATTAATCTCCAAGATATACAAACAAATCATGCAGTTCTATATCAAAAAAACCAAACAACCCAATCAAAAAATGGGCAGAAGATCTAAATAGACATTTCTCCAAAGAAAACATACATATGGCCAAAAGGCATATGAAAAGATGCTCAGTGTCAGTAATTATCACAGTAATACAAATCAAAACTACAATGAGGTATCACCTCACACTGGTCAGAATGGCCATCATCACAAAAAAAAAGAAAAAAAAAGAAAAAAATTCTACAAACAATAAATGCTGGAGAGAGGGTGGAGAAAAGGGAACCCTCCTACACTGTGTAGGAATGTAATTTGTACAACTACTATCGAGAAGAGTAGGGAGGTTCCTTAAAAAACTAAAAGTAGAATTACCATATGATCCAGAAGTCCCACTCCTGGGCATATATCTCAAAAAAAAAAAAACATAATTAGAAAAGATTTGTGCACTCCAATGTTCACTGCAGCACTGATTACAATATCCAAGACATGGAAGCAACCTAAATGTCCATCAACAGAGGAATGGATAAAGAAGCTGTGGTACATCTATACAAAGGAATATTACTCAGCCATAAAAAAGAACAAAATAATGCCATTTGCAGCAACATGGATGGACCTAGAGATTATCATACTAAGTGAAGAAGTCAGAAAGAGAAAGACAGAGAGGAGTTTCAAGATGGCAGAGCAGTAAGATGCAGAGATCCCCTTCCTCCCCACAAATACATCACAAACACATCTACGTGTGGAACTGCTCCTATAGAACACCCACTGAACGCTGTCAGAGGACCTCAGACCTCCCAAAAGGCAAGAAACTCCCCACGTACCTGGGTAGGGCGAGAGAAAAAAGAAAAAACAGAGACAAAAGAATAGGGACGAGACCTGCACCAGTGGGAGGGAGCCGTGAAGGAGGAAAGGTTTCCACACACTAGGAAGCCCCTTCGCAGGTGGAGACTGCAAGTGGTGGACGGGGGAAGCTTCAGGGCCATGGAGGAGAGCGCAGCCACAGGGGTGCAGAGGGCAAAGTGGAAAGATTCCCGCACAGAGGATTGTTGCCGACCTGCACTCACCAGCCCGAGAGGCTTGTCTGCTCGGCCGCCGGGGTGGGCGGGGCTGGGAGCTGAGGCTCGGGTTTCAGGTTTCGGTCAGAGTGCAGGGAGAGGACTGGGGTTGGTGGCATGAACACAGCCGGAAGGGGCTAGTGCACCACATCTAGAGAGGGAGTCCGGGAAAAAGTCTGGAGCTGCCAAAGAGTCAAGAGACTTTTTCTTCCCTCTCTTTCCTGGTGCGTGAGGAGAGGGGGTTAAGAGCGCTGCTTAAAGAAGCTCCAGAGAGGGGCGCAAGCCATGGCTATCAGCTCGGACCCCAGAGACGGGCATGAGATGCTAAGGCTGCTGCTGCCACCACCAAGAAGTGTGTCTGCGAGCACAGGTCACTGTCCACACCATGCCTCCTGGGAGCCTGTGCAGCCCGCCACTTCCAGGGTCCCGGGATCCAGGGACAACTTCCCCAGGAGAAAGCATGGCACGCCTCAGGCTGCTGCAATGTCATGCACGCTTCTGTCGCTGCAGGTTCGCCCAGCATCCGTACCCCTCCCTCCCCCCGGCCTGAGTGAGCCAGAGCCCCCGAATCAGCTGCTCCTTTAACCTCGTCCTCTCTGAGCAAAGAACAGACTCCCTCCAGCGACCTACATGCAGAGGCAGGGCCAAATCCAAAGTTGAACCCCAGGAGCTGTGCAAAGAAAGAAGAGAAAGGGAAATCTCTCCCAGCAGCCTCAGGAGCATTAGATTAAATCTCCACAATCAACTTGATGTACCCTGCATCTGTGGAATACCTGAATAGACAATGAATCAACTCAAATAGAGGAGGTGGACTTTGGGAGAAAATATATATATATTTTTTTCTCTTTTACTTTTTTTGTGTGTATGTGTGTGCTTCTGTGTATGATTTTGTCTGTATAGCTTTGCTTTTACCATTTGTCCTAGGATTCTGTCTGTCCCTTTTTTTTTTAAATATATTTTTTAGTGCTTGTTACCATTGGTGGATTTGTTTTTTGGTTTGGTTGCTCTCTTTTTTCTTTCTTTCTTATTACTTTTAAAATTTGTTTAATAATTATTTTTTAATAACTTTATTCCATTTTATTTTATTTTATCTTCTTCTTTCTTTCATTCATTTTTTTCCCTCCCTTTTATACTGAGCCCTGTGGATGACACGCTCTTGGTGCTCCAGCCAAGTGTCAGGGCTGTGCATCTGAGGTGGGAGAGCCAAGTTCAGAATATTGGTCCACAAGAGACCTCCCAGCTCCAAGTAATATCAAATGGCAAAAAACTCCCAGGGATCTCCATCTCAATGTCAACACCCAGCTCCACTCAATGACCAGTAAGCTCCAGTGCTGTATACCCTATGCCAAACAACTAGCAAGACAGGAACACAACCCCACCCATTAGCAGAGAGGCTATCTAAATCATAATAAGGTCACAGACAACCCAAAACATACCACCAGACGTGGATGTGCCCACCAGAAAGAAAAGATCCAGCCTAATCCACCAAAACACAGGCACTAATCTCGCCCACCAAGAAGCCTAAACAACACACTGAACCAACCTTAGCCACTGGGGGCAGACACCAAAAACAATGAGAACTACAAACCTACAGCCTGCGAAAAGAAGACCCCAAACACAGTAAGTTATGCAAAATGAGGAGACAGAGAAACACACAGCAGATGAAGGAGCAAGGAAAAAACCCACCAGACCTAACAAATGAAGAGGAAATAGGCAGTCTACCTGAAAAAGAATTCAGAATACTGTTAGTAAAGGTGATCCAAACTCTTGGAAATACAATGAAGAAAATAAAAGAAACTTTTAACAAAGACCTAGAAGAACTAAAGAGTAAACAAACAGAGATGAACAACACAATAAATGAAATTAAAAATTCTCTAGAAGGGATGAATAGCAGAATAACTAAATGAGGCAGAAGAATGGATAAGTGAACTGGAAGATAAAATAGTGGAAATAACTACTGCAGAGCAGAATAAAGAAAAAAAATGAAAAGAATTGAGGACAGTTGCAGAGACCTCTGGGAAAACATTAAATGCACCAACATTCGAAGTATAGGGGTCTCAAAAGAAGAAGAGATAAAGAAGGGCTGAGAAAATATTTGAAGAAACTATAGTTGAAAACCTCCCTAATATGGGAAAGGAAATAGTTAATCAAGTCCAGGAAACACAGAGAGTCCTATACAGAATAAACACAAAGAGAAACATGCCAAGACATATACTAATAAAAATATCAAAAATTAAATACAAAGAAAAAATGTTAAAAGCAGCAGGGGAAAACAACAAATAACATAGAAGGGAATCCCCATAAAATTAACAGCGGATCTTTCAGCAGAAACTCTCCAAGCCAGAAGGGAGTGGTAGGACATATTTAAAGTCATGAAGGACAAAAACCTACAACCAAGATTACTCTTCCCAGCAAGGATCTCATTCAGATTTGACAGAGAAATTAAAACATTTACAGACAAGCAATAGCTAAGAGAGTTCAGCACCACCAAACCAGCTTTACAACAAATGTTAAAGGAACTTCTCTATGCAGGAAACACAAGAGAAGGAAAAGACCTACAATAACAAACACAAAATAATTAAGAAAATGGTAATAGGAGCATACATTTCAATAATTTCCTTAAACGTAAATGGATTAAATGCTACAAACAAAAGACATAGACTGGCTGAATGGATACAAAAACAAGACCCATATATATGCTGTCTACAAGAGACCCACTTCAGACCTAGGGACACATACAGACTGAAAGTGAGGGGATGGAAAAAGATATTCCATGCAAATAGGAATCCAAAGAAGCTGGAGTAGCAATTCTCATGTCAAACAAAATAGACTTTAAAACAAAGACTATTACAAGAGACAAAGAAGGAAACTACATAATGATCAAAGGATCAATCTAAGAAGAAGATATAACAATTGTAAATATTGATTCACCCAACATAGGAGCACCTCGATACATAAGGCAAATGCAAACAGCCATAAAAGGGGAAACCAACAGTAACACAATCATATTAGGGGACTTTAAAACTGCACTTTCACCATGGACAGATCATCCAAAATGAAAATAAATAAGGAAACAAAAGCTTTAAATGATACATTAAACAAGATTGACTTAATTGATATTTATAGGACATTCCATCCAAAAACAACAGAATACACGTTTTTCTCAAGTACTCATGGAACATTCTCCAGGATAGAGCATATCTTGGGTCACAAATCAAGCCTTGGTAAATTTAAGAAAATTGAAATTGTATCAAGTATCTTTTCCGACCACAATGCTATGAGACTGGATATAAATTACAGGAACAAATCTGTAAAAAGCACAAGCATTTGGAGGCTAAACAATACACTACTTAATAACCAAGAGGTCACTGAAGAAATCAAAGAGGAAATCAAAAAATACCTAGAAACAAATGACAATGAAAACACAATGACCCAAAACCTGTGGGATGCAGCAAAAGTAGTTCTAAGAGGGAAGTTTATAGAAATACAATCCTACCTTAAGAAACAAGGAACATCTCAAATAAACAAACTAACAGTACACCTAAAGCAATTAGAGAAAGAACAACAAAAATCCCCCAAAGTTAGCAGAAGGAAAGAAATCATAAAGATCAGATCAGATATAAATAAAAAAGAAATGAAGGAAATGATAACAAAGGTCAATAAAACTAAAAGCTGATTCTTTAAGAAGATAAACAAAATTGATAAACCATTAGCCAGACTCATCAAGGAAAAAACGGTAAAGACTCAAGTCAATAGAATTAGAAATAAAAAAAGAAGAAGTAACAACTTACACTACAGAAATACAAAGGATCATGAGAGATTACTATAAGCAACTATATGCCAATAAAATGGACAACCTGGAAGAGAGGGACAAATTCTTACAAATGCACAACCTTCCAAGACTGAACCAGGAAGAAATAGAAACTATGAACAGACCAATCACAAGCACTGAAATTGAAACTGTGATTTAAAATCTTCCAAAAAAAAAAAAAAAGCTCAGGACCAGATGGCTTCACAGGTGAATTCTATCAAACATTTAGAGAAGAACTAAAACTTTATCCTTCTCAAACTCTTCCAAAATATAGAGAGGGAGGAACACTCCCAAACTCATTTTATGAGGCCACCATCACCCTGATAGCAAAACCAGACAAAGATGTCACAAAGAAAGAAAACTATAGGCCAATATCACTGATGAACATAGATGCAAAACTCCTCAACAAAATACTGGCAAACAGAATCCAACAGCACATTAAAAGGATCATACAACATGATCAAGTGGGGTTTATCCCAGGAATGCAAGGATTTGTCAGTATATGTAAATCAATCAGTGTGATACACCATATGAACAAATTGAAGAAGAAAAACCATATGATCATCTCAATAGATGCAGAGAAAGCTTTCGACAAAATTCAACACCCATTTATGATAAAAACCCTGCAGAAAGTAGGCATAGAGGGAACTTACCTGAACATAATAAAGGCCATAAATGACAAACCCACAGTCAACACTGTCCTCAGTGGTGAAAAACTGAAACCATTTTCACTAAATCAGAAACAAGACAAGGTTGCCCACTCTCACCAGTATTATTCAACACAGTTTTGGAAGTTTTAGCCATAGCAATCACAGAAGAAAAAGAAATAAAAGGAATCCAAAGTGGAAAGCAAGAAGCAAAGCTGTCACTGTTTGCAGATGACATGATACTATACGTAGAGAATCCTAAAGATGCTAGTAGAAAACTACTAGAGGTAATCAATGAATTTGGTAAAGTACCAGGACACAAAATTAATGCACAGAAATCTCTTGTATTCCTATACACTAACGATGAAAAATCTGAAAGTGAAATTAAGAAAACTCTCCCATTTACCACTGCAACAAAAAGAATAAAATATCTAGGAATAAACCTACCTAAGGAGACAAAAGACCTGTATGCAGAAAATTATAAGACACTGATGAAAGAAATTAAAGATGATACAAACAGATGGAGAGATATACCATGCTCCTGGATTGGAAGAATCAATATTGTGAAAATGACTCTACTACCCAAAGCAATCTACAGATTCAATGCAATCCCTATCAAACTACCACTGGCATTTTTCACAGAACTAGAACAAAAAATTTCAAAATTTGTTTGGAAAAACAAAAGACCCCGAATAGCCAAAGCAATCTTGAGAACGAAAAAAGGAGCTGGAGGAATCAGGCTCCCTGACTTCAGACTATACTACAAAGCTACAGTAATTAAGACAGTGTGGTACTGGCATAAAAACAGAAAGATAGATCAGTGGATCAGGATAGAAAGCCCAGAGATAAACCCACGCACATATGGCCAACTTATCTTTGATAAAGGAGGCAGGAATGTACAGTGGAGAAAGGACAGCCTCTTCAATAAGTGGTGCTGGGAAAACTGGACAGGGACATGTAAAAGTATGAGATTAGATCATTCCCTAACACCATACACAAAAATAAGCTCAAAATGGACTAAAGACCTAAATGTAAGGCCAGAAACTATCAAACTCTTAGAGGAAAACATAGGTAGAACACTCTATGACATAAATCACAGCAAGATCCTTTTGGACCCACCTCCTAGAGAAATGGAAATAAAAACAAAGATAAACAAATGGGACCTAATGAAACTGAAAAGCTTTTGCACAGCAAAGGAAACCATAAACAAGACCAAAAGACAACCCTCAGAATGGGAGAAAATATTTGCAAATGAAGCAACTGACAAAGGATTAATCTCCAAAATTTATAAACAGCTCATGCAGCTCAGTAGCAAAAAAACAAACAACCCAATCCAAAAATGGGCAGAAGACTTAAATAGGCATTTCTCCAAAGAAGATATACAGACTGCCAATAAACACATGAAAGAATGCTCAACATCATTAATCATTAGAGAAATGCAAATCAAAACTACAATGAGATATCATCTCACACCAGTCAGAATGGCCATCATCAAGAAATCTAGAAACAATAAATGCTGGAGAGGGTGTGGAGAAAAGGGAACACTCTTGCACTGCTGGTGGGAATGTGAATTGGTACAGCCACTATGGAGAACAGTATGGAGGTTCCTTAAAAAACTAAAAATAGAACTACCATATGATCCAGCAATCCCACTACTAGGCATATACCCTGAGAAAACCATAATTCAAAAAGAGACATGTACCAAAATGTTCATTGCAGCTCTATTCACAATAGCCCGGAGCTGGAAACAACCTAAGTGTCCATCATCGGATGAATGGATAAAGAAGATGTGGCACATATATACAATGGAATATTACTCAGCCATAAAAAGAAACGAAACTGAGCTATTTGTAATGAGGTGGATAGACCTAGAGTCTGTCATACAGAGTGAAGTAAGTCAGAAAGAGAAAGACAAATACCGTATGCTAACACATATATATGGAATATAAGAAAAAAAATGTCATGAAGAACCTAGGGGTAAAACGGGAATAAAGACACAGACCTACTTGAGAATGGACTTGAGGATATGGGGAGGGGGAAGGGTAAGCTGTGACAAAGCGAAAGAGAGGCATGGACATATATACACTACCAAACGTAGGCTAGATAGACAGTGGGAAGCAGCTGCAGAGCACAGGGAGATCAGCTCGGTGCTTTGTGACTGCCTGGAGGGGAGGGATAGGGAGGGTGGGAGGGAGGGAGATGCATGAGGGAGGGGATGTGGGAACAGATGTATATGTATGACTGATTCACTTTGTTATAAAGCAGAAACTAATTAAAAAAAAAAAAAAAAAAGAATAAAATATCTAGGAATAAACCTACCTAAGGAGACAAAAGACCTGTATGCAGAAAATTATAAGACACTGATGAAAGAAATTAAAGATGATACAAATAGATGGAGAGGTATGCCATGATCTTGCAGTGGAAGAATCAATACTGTGAAAATGATTATACTACCCAAACCAATCTACAGATTCAATGCAATCCCTATCAAACTACCACTGGCATTTTTCACAGAACTAGAACAAAAAATCTCACAATTTGCATGGAAACACAAAAGGCCCTGAATAGCAAAAGCAATCTTGAGAAAGAAAAATGGAGCTGGAGGAATCAGGCTCCCTGACTTCAGATTATACTACAAAGTTACAGTAATCAAGACAGTATGGTACTGGCACAAAAACAGAAATATAGATCAACGGAACAGGATAGAAAGCCCAGAGATAAACCCATGGACATATTGTCACCTTATCTTTGAGGAGGCAAGAATATGAAATGGAGAAAAGACAGCCTCTTCAACAAGCCGTTGCGGGAAAACTGGACAGCTACATGTAAAAGAATGAAATTAGAACACTGCCTAACACCACACAGAGAAATAAACTCAAAATGTATTAAAGAACTAAATATAAGGCCAGACACTATTAAACTCTTAGAGGAAAACAGACAGAGCACTCCATTACATAAATCACAACAAGATCCTTTTTGACCCACCTCCTAGAGAAATGGAAATAAAAACAAAAATAAAGAAATGGGACTTTTGAAACTTAAAAGCTTTTGCACAGCAAAGGAAACCATAAACAAGACAAAAAGTCATCTCTCAGAATGGGAGAAAATTTTTTCAAATGAAGCAACTGACAAAGGCTTAATCTCCAGAATTTACAAGCAGTTCATGCAGCTCCATATCAAAAAAACAAACAACCCAATCCAAAAATTAGCAGAAGACCTAAATAGACTTTTCTCCAAAGAAGATATA